>NW_020954625.1:15142560-15175247 GCF_900497805.2 Vombatus ursinus | reverse complement strand
CTTTCTTTCTTTCTTTCTTTCTTTCTTTCTTTCTTTCTTTCTTTCTTCCTTTCTTTTTCTTTCTTTCCAAGTATTCTTGCACAAAATAACTAATACGAAATGTTTTACATGATTGCACATGTATAAACTATAACAGATTGCTTACTCTCTCAGAGAGGGGGGTGGAGATGGAGGGAAGGATTGAATTTGGAACTCTAAACTTTAAAAAATTAATCTTAATTGTTTTTACATGTAACTGGGTAAAAAATAAAATATTTTAAAAAAGAAAACATTGTCTCCCCTCACATTTAATTCTCAAAATTATGCTCATCATATGGATGAGGAAACAGAAGCTCATAAAGGTTAAATGACTTTCCTAGGGTCACACAACTAGTAAGTATTAGATGCAGGATTCAAACCCAGGTCCTCTTGATTCCAAACCCAGCACACTCTTCATGATCTGTTATATTGCATCTCTAATTTTCATAATGAAAGTGCTTATCATGGTTCCCTGAACATGATGGATGCTCAATAAATGTTTTAGGCATGACTAACTAAAGAAAATATTCAAATGGATCTGTGATCTCATCAATTTGGGAGCCCTTCCAAGGAGGCAGATCATCACTTAACCATACTTGCCCACCGTGTGTAGCTCTCATCCTTCCCAAAATCCCCATAAGATCTCCACCTAATGTTCTGGGGGTCTTTTTCATTTTCTCCCAATGTCATGAGGGTGCCAGGGTTCTCTCTCTGTCATACCATTCTTTTTGTTTTTGTTTGTTTTTAGTCAATTGGGGTTAAGTGACTTGCCCAGGGTCACACAGCTAGTAAGTTTCAAGTGTCCGAGGCCAGATTTGAACTCAGGTCCTCCTGACTCCAGGGCCGGTGCTCTATCCACTGCGCCACTTAGCTGCCCCAATGCCATTCTTTGATGACATCCTTTACTCTTATTCTTTCTCAGAGTTACTATGATGCTGCCTATTCATACCCATCATGCACCTTTCCTCCGGGAAGCTCATCTTTAGCTCTGCAAAGGTAGTGTTGTTCCAGAGCTCACTGTCATACAGTGACAAAAGTAAAATATTTGTTTTCAGAGGCTGGGCGTTTGCTGTTATGGAAAACTTAGAATAAATGTAAAAATACTTGGCAATTAAAAAAAAGCAATCAGAATTTATAATACTCATGAAGAAAGAATAGAATAGAGAAAAAATATGGTAAATAATTAGAGTTTAACCCTTGGACTAGTGGCCCACACCTGTAATCACTACTACCCAGGCAAGGCTGAGACTGGTAGGTGGCTTAAGTTCAGGAGTTCTGAGCTGCCATGAAGCTAAAGCCAATCAGAATTCTGCACTACATCTGGCACCAACATGGTGAACCCCTGGGAGCCTGGGACCACCACATTACCTAAAGAAGGGCAAACTGGCTCAGTTCTGAAATGGAGTGGGTAGTCAGCAGTCTGGGTGGTCTCAGGGGTGGCTGCTGCACTTCCAGCCTGGGAGAAATAGGGGCACCTGGTCTCAAAAAAATAGTAGTAATTCTGAATTATTTAAACAAGCTATTGAAAATCAAAGATGGGAAACAGACAATCAAAATTATGTTCATTATAACTCTAATAATTTCATACAGAAGTTATAACAATGTGAATTAATTGCTACAACAAGGAGACCAAAAGAAGTTAGGAAGTGCAAACATCTGACTTACTTGCTAAATGGAGAGACAGATGCCAAAAAGCAACTCTAGCTTGGAATACAAACATCTTTAAAATCTTATGAAGAAAAATGATGAATGATTGTGAGTAGCACAGGGAGTTCAAAAGCCTGAGTACAATTTAAAGCCAATCGGACGATTAAAGCTTCAGACTGCAAGAAGACACCCTGGATTTTCCCATAAAGCAGAAAACATCAGGGCAGGGTAGAAGCAGTCTAAAGAGAGTTTGGAAAGATAGTCAACTAAGTCAAGTCGTCCTAAGGGCATTCAAGGGTGAAATCAGAGAAAGGACTAGAAACAGAAGAAAAGATCTGAAGAAATTATTCCATCAAACTTTTATTACATCATCAAGGGCAGTGGGACCATTCTGTTTGGACCTTACCATTCCAGTCCGTGGAGCACCAACGCACACACACACACACAAATGTCCCTAAAGAAAAAAAGAAAGTAAAATATCTCTATTGGATCAAACATACATAAATCCATGCTGGAGGCAATATAATTATAAGGGTGTTGAGGGACCAGTTTACAAGTGTGTGTGTTGGAGGGGGGCGGGAATCTCAGTAATTATTAATACACCCCTCCCGAAGAAAATGTGACCCAAGAGTGTGTATGCCAATCCAATTCGCATCTGATGTAGAGTACTCTCTAAAACATTCTCAACAAGTGGTCATCCAACTTTTGCTTGAAGCCCTCCAGTGAGGGGCAAGCCTGTTACTTGTTCAAGCAACCCATTTCACTCCAAGAGAGCTTTCATTATTTGGAAGTTACTCCTGCTATTCAGCCCAAATTTGCCTCATGGCAGCTTCAACTTCTGGTCCCACCCTCTGGACCAAATCAGAGCAAGTCTAATGCATCTTCCATAAGATGCTTGTCCAAGTTGAAGAAGGCTGTCGTGTGTTCCTTTTTTCTCCCATTTCTCTAAGCCAAACATTCTAGTCCTTGAATTCATCCTCGTATGTCATGCACTGAAAAGCCTTCTTCATTCTCATTCTTCAGCTTCATGTTCATTCCAGCATCAAGATCTGAGCACCAGAGAACTTCAGATTCTTTAAGCTTCTAGGGAATAGAATGACTCAGCATTCTCTTTCATCTCCTCAGGATTTAATAACTTAATGGTTGGGTGGAGATCCTGACGGCAGATAACCTGACTTTGAACAAGCAATATGCTAATTGCACATCATTCTCACCTACTCATTAAAGTATCTTGAGCCTTATCTTGCAGGCAATGCTGTTTGCCTTGTTCTAGTAATCATGTGTACTTTGAAAGTAATAAAAGTGTGTATCTCCCTAGAAAATTCCATATTTCAGAATTGTGGGACTTTGACCAAATGACCTGTGCTTCTTGGGCCTCTATAAAGATTAAGGTGCTCCACTTGCTTATTTAAATTAAAATTAAAATCTTAAGACTCCCAGGAGCCGAGATGGTGGAGTAAGCAGTAAATCACCTCCAAACAACCATAAAATAGCATCCCAAAACAAATCCTAGAATAGCAGAACCAGCAAAAAGATGGATTATAACAACCTTTAAGACCAAGAAACTTGGAAGATTGGCAGGAAAGGTCTGTCTCACTCAGGTAAAAGGGGAATACAGTCCAGGACAGGAAACATCCCAGCAAGCCAGCAGCAAATCCCACGTTAACAAATCAGCAATAGATCATGAGCCCCAGCATAGTGGAGCAGCTAAATGCCAACACCAGGACTCCCCACAAGCCTCAGCATAGCCAGAGGAACGGGCAGACTACAGCCCTGAGAGTTGTCAGGTGCTTCAGCATAGGCCCAGGCAAACAGGCAAACTCCAGTGACCAGTCTTCCATATGCTTCAGTGTATCCCTGGGAAATGCAGAAACACTCCACCAGCCTCAGCACATATCAGAAACCAGCATCAGGACCCTGGCTCAGCACCAGGTAAGCTGCCAGACCCCTATGACCCCCAACAGCTCCAGCCACCTCCACCTCACCCCCACAACACAGCACCAGACACGAGGGTCCCCCGGGGCCTTAGGACAACATCAGTGCAGCAGAGTACCTGCATCCTGCAAAAACCATGAAAGCCAGACTAATCTCAGCAGAATTCCTCCGGCTTCGAAGTCAGCAGGAGTCAAAGCCATTATTCCTCATAATCCTTCTGCCATCTTTTCTACTCCCCTGCTCCCAAGAACTACTTTACCTTTCCACTTGACATCAACTGAATATAAACGTGTTTAAGAGGTGGGTAGAAAGACCCTGCTTTGGCACTGGTGCCTTGACCAGTTGAGTACATTTTTGGATTGAATTATGCAGCCTCCCCCAGGAACTGAGGCAGTAGCTGATCTTGGAGAGCAATCTTCCACGCAGAGCAAGCCGCCCACTACTCAGAGGTAGTGGAGGTGTGAACTTCTCGGGTCAACCTGCCACTCCAATCAAAAGCTACTTAACGAAAGCTACTTCTGAGAGTACACACCTTTAGGGATTCCGATATAAAAGGGAGAGAGAAGCAAGGAAAGAGAAGACCAGAGTCTGGAGCAAGGAAGAGAAGGCAGCACACCTCTAAGGGGCGAGGGGAGTCCTGACCCGTGGCAGTGAAGGGAGAAGGGAGCAGTTGGCCTTAAGAGCATGTCGGAGTAGAGCTCTCAGCTCGAGGAAAGAAAAGCAAGAGCGTAAGGCAGAATCAAGCAGAGCCTCAACAGCCGCATCTCCAGGAGAACCGGACCGAGAGAAGCGTCCAGCACGGCAAGGTAACGGGCAACCCTGGTGGCTGCCTTCAAGGACTCGAGCCCTGATTGCCCGTCCAGGGGCCTGGATTCTAGTCCTAAGAAGCTCCTGGGGTGAGCGGGAGACCTTGGAGAGCAAGCCTCCAGGGCCGGGAGCAGGGAAGCAAACGCAGGAATCACTCTTCCATCCTGAAGAAGAGCTCTCAGCCCCTGGATAGAAGTAGCACCAGCACAATGACTGACGTCTGGCAACAGAGACTGGAAATAGAGAAACAGGACATGTACCTGTGGGAGAGAAAGAAGTGCCGCTACCACATCACTCCTGACGGAAACTGCCTTTACCGAGCTGTCAGCAAGGCAATCTATGGGCACCAGAACCACCACGAGGAGCTGCGGAAGAACAGTGTCAACTACATATCGGGGAACCTTGACCTCTTCAGAATTTTCATTGAGGGTGATGTGGAGGAGTTTCTCTTCAAAGCAGCACAGAACGGCACTTGGGGTGGCTACCCAGAGATGCTGGCCCTGGGGCACATCCTCAATGTCAACATTCACTTAACTCTAGGAGGCAGTTTGGGGAATCCCACCGTATCCACATCCATTCACTTTTTGGGGCCAGAGGGCTCCCACGGGAAAAGTATTTGGCTAAGCTGACTTAGTTTTGGGCACTATGACACTGTACTAGATTACTCTCCTCCTAAATCAGAGGATGATAATTATTGAAATACCAAATAAAAGAAAAAAAAGAAGAAAAGGAATCAACATACTCCACACTTTGCCCAGGAAAGAGCTAGTTCAGAGAACCAGATGCCATGTGTGCCCACACTCACACACACATACCACACACCACGCACAGCGTGGAGTAGAAACACCTCAAAGTCAACAGGGAAACTAAGGGGGGAGGGGGATAGGAAGAGAGGGTGGTCTTAGGAACTCTATGAACACAATTACAAAACACTTTTCACACAAATAAAGTCAGATCTGAATAATTGGAAAAACGTCAGGTGCTTATGGGTAGACTGAGCTAATATAATAAAAATGACAATTCTAAGCTAATTTACTTATTCAGTGCCATACCCATCAAACTACCAAAAATTATTTTATAGAGCTAGGAAAAATAATAACAAGATTCATTTGGAAGAACAAAAGGTCCAGAATATCAAGAGAGCTAATGAAAAGAAATGCAGGGAAAGGCGGCCTAGCCTTTCCAGATCTCAAATTGTATTATAAAGCAGCAATCATCAAAACTACTTGGTACTGGCTAAGAAATAGAGTGGTGCAATAACGACCATGGTGTGCAATGACTAATATTGATAGACTTAACCCTTCTCAGCAATACAGCGATCTAAGACATCTCCCAAAAGCCTTGTGATGGAAAATGCTATCCATAAAGAAGAAAGAACTATGGAGTTTGAACGCATTTTGAAGCATACTATTTGCAATTTTCTTTCTTCTGTTGTGTTTTGTTTCCTCTTTCTGGTGATTCCTCCTATTGGCTCTAATTCTTCCTTACAACATCACCAATGTGAAAATGTGTTTAATAGGAATGTATATGTAGAGCCTATGTCAGATTGTGCACCGTCTTGTGGGGAAGAATTTTGAACTCAAAATCATATGGAAGTGATTGTTGATGAATCAAAATAAATTAATTTTAAAATTTTTTTAAATAAAAAAAAGAAATAGAGTGGTAGATCAGTGGAATAGTTTACGTATACAAGACACAGTAGTCAATGACTATAGTAATCTACTATTTGATAAACCCAAAGACCCCAACGTCTAGAATGAGAACTCACTATTTGACAAAAACTACTGGGAAAACTGGAAAAGAGTATAACAGAAACTAGATGTAGACCAAAATCTCACACCATATACCAAAATAAAGTCAAAATGCGTTCATGATTTAGATATAAAGGCTGGTACTATAAGCAAACTGGGAGAGCAAGGAATAGTTTACCTATCAGATTTATGGAGAACAGAAGAATTCATGACCAAACAGGAGATAGAAAACATTACAAAATGCAAAATGGATAATTTTGATTATATTAAATAGAAAAGTTTTTGCACAAAGCCAATGTAACCAAGATCAGAAGGAAAGCAGAAAATTGGGAAAGAATTTTTACAACCAGTGTCTCTGATAAGGGCTTCATTTCTAAAATATACAGAGAATTAAGTCAAATTTATAAGAATACAAGTCATTCCCCAATTGATAAATGGTCAAAGGATATGAGTAGGCAGTTTTCAGATGAAGAAATTAAAGTCATCTATGGTCATATGAAAAAATGCTCTAAATCACTACTGATTAGAGAAATGAAAATCAAAACAACTCTGAGGTACTACATCACACCTATAAGACTGGCCAACATGACAAAACAGGAAAATGATAAATGTCGGAGACTGTATGGGAAAATTGGAACATTAATGCGTTGTTGGTGGAGTTGTGAAATGATCCAAACATTTTGGAGAGCAATTTGGAACTATGCCCAAAGGGCTATAAAAATGTGCATACCCTTTGACCCAGCAATAGCACTCCTAGGTCTGTATCCCAAAGAAATCATACAAATGGGAAAAGGACCCATATGTACAAAAATATTTATAGGAAGAATATGGAAAGAAATATACAAGAGGGAAGAGTTGGGAGCAAAACAAGCTAAATATTGAATTTATTAAATCCTTTTATCTAAAACCAGTATGAAATGAAGGCTCATTCTTTCATATAGAATCTTGCTTTTATGGCCTGCTATGTATATGCAAATGTCAATTTTTTTTACTGTTTCTTTTCAGAATTTTAAGAATAAATTTAATTTTTAAAAATCAAAAAATATCTTAATTTCCTTCCAATTTTAAACCTTATGCCTTAGGAGGTGATAGTTGCCCTGCTAGGTAGAGGCTGGGCCATTACCACCACCATTCAGGGAAGCTCAGACAAAATCCCTCCCCGGTCTCTATTTTGGCCATTGAAAGCCACTGGAAGGTCAAGAACATGAGAAAGCCATTAGCCCATCCTCAGTGGCCTCCATGACAGGATGCTTCTCAAGCACAGAGGCTTTCCAATGAAATGTGGCCATGAGCCACCTCCAAGACCCATTCCATTTGAAGTCTTGGCTGCTTCCTGTAGAGTAACGCATCTCTAGACCTCATCGACCATTTGTGGCTTTTCCTTTGATTGGAGCCCATTAGCTGGTGCTGTCACCATTTCAACTTGTGGCTCTCTCACTTTCCATTAGGGCTTGAATCATCACTTTGCTTAGTTTGGTACTTCATCATGTTTAGAAGTACGGTAGCTCCCTTTGACTGAAAGTAAAAAACCCACCAGTTGACTTCCTCCAGGCACCTGAGCTCCCCAACTTGGGGTGGGAGAAGGGAGCAGACTGGAAATCTAAGATAGCTCACACCCCCAGTTGACTGCTTTAGATCCGGGAGTATCAAAAAACTAGAGAGGGACAAAACCGGTTTATTCATTCATTCACTCAGAAATATTTACTGCTGTCCACCAAAAATTAACCAAGAAACATGACCTCAAGGGAAATTTGCCATTGGTAGAGATCACTGGGCTGAGAGTCAGAAGACCTGTGTTCTAATCCTGGCTCTAATATGTATTAGGTCTGTGACCTTGAATAAGTCACTTACCCTCTTTAAACCTCAGTTTCCTCATCTCTAAAATAGGGAGAATAACTTCTTTTGTTCTACAATCTCATCAGTGTGGCTTCTGCTTCCAGCAGTGCAGATGCCAACACCTTAATGCCATCTCACCTTTTGAGACTTTTGTCTTTGGAGGCCTTCCTCTAAAAGGACCATTAACATTTTAGTAATTTGAGTATGTACTCTATCTCCCCTACTTGGCTCAGGGTGTATGGAGTGTCCAAGGAAGGCTAGCATCTCACCATGAGTGAGTTAGAGAGATGTCTACCTCAAGCATGTGAGGATCTCCTCCCCACAGAATGGGCGGTTGAGAACAATTTGTTCCAACAGCCATGAAGGTGGCTGAAGCAGGTGCTGTGAGCGCTTAGAGCTTGGTCAGACATTGAAGATTCCAAGGTCATTCACTGCATCCCAGTCTTGACATTTGTTCTGCCGCTGGACTTCGATGACTGTAGAAGGAAGAGTGAGGCTGATGACTTTGTACAACTCTGTCTCCTTATTTCTAATTCATCCAAAAGTCAAGACATGACCCCATGATGTCATTGGTCCTCTTTGAAAATAAAGGACAAAATAAAAACTGCTTGATTTTGATCTTGATTAGAGGAAAGAGACCAAGGTTTATACTCCTCAGAGAACCTTAATAAATATTTGGGGGAGGAAGGAAATGGATGAATATGATATGTAACTAAAGATGTTTAGTTACAGTAAAAACTTAAAATCGAATACCAGGTCATGAAACAGCTAACAGCTAAGACCTGGAGGGCTTTGAAGTCATTGTGCTTCTATTATCTGTGTGTCCTTGAGCAAGGAAGGGGCCTCTGTTTCCTTATCTGTAAAATGAGGGAGAGAGTTTAGATGGGGTCTAAGGTCCCTTTCAGTTCTAGATTCCTGATGCTGCCTTAAGAGGATGAGACAAGGAAGGGGCTCAGTTCTTTAGGAAGGACGTTGCTAAGTGTGCAACAGGGCAGCTCTGGCCTCATAGAGCCTTAGTTTGAGCGTCCTGGTCATCACGGGTCATCAGCCTTCTTAATGTTTTGAGTTAACAGGATCATCTGACTGCTGGGAGGGGGTGGTTTCTCTGCAAGTGGACTGCTTCTAACTGAGAACTTCAGTTCAAAAAAAAATGTTAGAACTCTCTGTAAGATGACATTTCCTAATCCCCATAATGACTTCTGGGAACATGTCCAGATGCCCTGAAATTCTCAGGAGGATTCAGCTATTCTCCAGAAAATTGTCCTCTTGCCCCACTTGGTTAAATTAATACACTCATCAATCTCAAATTAAAAAGATTATCTTGTCCAGTGCCTGCATTAAACAGATGAGGAAACAGAGGCCCAGAGAGATTAAATGACAGTTGGTAGCAAGGTCAATCCCACAAAAAATAGCGTTGTTCCAACGAACCCAACTGGGTAATGTCTGTGCAGCCTAGGAATCTTGTTCTTTATTTATTCTTTAAAAAACAAAACAAAACAAAACAATCCATACGACCTTTTGATGCTACCACAGACTTTGCCTCTTGGAGAGTCAGGACCTGTCACTCATCTTGATGGGAGCCTCTCTTACTCTCAATGACTGGTCAGTACTTTTTTTTTTCTTGAAAAGCCTGTGTGTCAAGGGGCATCATCAGTAAAACATCAACCCTCATAGAAGAAAACCTGAGTGCCTCATTTTACACAGATTCCTTTTGCTGCAAAAGTCTGAGTCCTGTGCTCAATCACTAACTTGTATTGATACGAATCCTAGAAAGACAGTGTATTCCCCATTGTGCTACACTGCCTCTCAGCTCAAGTCATCTATGAAGCTCTGATGGAATCACCAAGTTCCTTCTTGGTTTCCAAATCTTCCTTCCCCGGGTGAGCAGACCTTCCTTTTGCCCAAACCACTCCCCCATCTACCCCCATCCACCTCCACCCCCATCCACCTCCAGTGCATAGGAGTCAAACTGGCCAGGCAGGGTAAACAACATTCCACACTCCCCATCAGTGAAAACATTCCCAGACATCCAAAAAGAGGAAAGCTGAGAAAGCATCGGAATGAAGGCGTTAAGGAACAATGAAACAAGCCAAAATCACATCCCAGACAGTTGCAGGCAAATCAGCTCAAGAGGTGAGCAGCAGGGGTGACAGATGTCACAGGCAAACGGCCCTACCGTCCTTCAAGTCATGGGGCTGGCTGCCGCTGGGAGGCCCAAATTAGCTTTTTGGAAAAGAAATCGCATTAGACAGAATGAGCTGCTACTGTGGGATACGGAGTGCAACACTGACACCCAGTGGAAGTATGCGAGCATTGCACGCCAATGTTAGTCAAATATTTATTTAGTGCCTGTGTGCCAGGCACTGTGCTAAGCGCTGCGGGATACAAAGAAAGGTAAGAGACAGTCCCAGCTCTCAAGGAGCTCCCAGTCCAATAGGAGAGACGACATGCAAACCCCTAGGTACAAACTATATACAGGATAAAATGGAAATAACCAGCAGAGAGACAGCACTAGAATTACGGGGGATTGGGAAACATTTCTTGTGAAAGGTGAGATTTTAGCTGGGAGCTGAAGGAAGCCAAGACTCAGTCCTGTGCTCGCTCAGTCACTAATTGGGTATTGACAAGAATCCTGGAAGGGCAGCACATTCCCCATTGGGCCACACTGGCTCTAAGGCAAGACCCAGCGCTGGAGCTGAAAGTGGAAAGAGGCCAGTGGAAACCTCTCTGGACTAGACCCAATCGAGGAGAAAACGCTCCATTGAAGACTTCTTGAAAACTAAGTTAGAAGGCTTCTCAGAAGCAAATCCCCTTCCTCCCTGCCTGTTGAAATCCTTAACTCAGGTGCCATTTTCTCTACCTTCCCTCACTGGCCAAGATGAAATCTATCTCTCCTTTCTCAACTTGTCCCAGAGGGCAAGAGGCAGCTGTATACAGTAGCTAGGTGGCACAGCGGACAGAGCACTGGGCCTGGAGTCCAGAAGACCTGAGTTCAAATCCAGCCTCAGACATTTCCTAATTGAGTGACCCTGAGCAAATCCCTAAAACCCTCTCTGTCTCAGTTTCCTCTCCTGTAAAATGGGTGTAATAATAGCCCCTTCCTCTCAGGCTTGTTGTGAGGATCAAATGAGATATTTCTAAAGTATTTAGCACAGTGCCTGGTACATAGCATGCACTATTTAAATGCTTACTATTATCATTATCCTAGATCACTTGGTCTAGAACTTTCTACTGCCACCACGTTCCACGTTGCCTTGTATTTATGTGTGTCCGTGATGCAGCCTCCTCTCCTCCCTTGTTTAAGATCGTATGTTCCTGGAGGACAAGGATGGAGTCATCTTCCATCACTGAGCCCTGCCCCTACTGAGTGTTAAATAAATCATTGTGGAATGAATGAATATTAGAAGATACTTGAAAGTAAGGGAATTATATATTTATGATAAATGACAATTCATTAGTCCCTATAGAGCAGCTCTCAATATTTTTATACCTTTCATTTCCAGGTCTCATTTTCAAGGAGATACAGTATAGGCTGGTGGCCCGGGGGCCGTGGCCACACTAGCTTCTAAGCCATTTGTTCACTTCTCAGTGTTCTCTGAGACTCCAAGTATCAGAAAAGGTGCCACCCATGTATTAGTGGAGGAAGAGTCCTCTCCAGTCCCTACCCCATTTTCCATAATAAGCAGCAATGTGGTCTAATGGATAGGGCATGCAACTTGCCACCAGAAGGCCCTGGGTTCAAATTCCACTTTTGAGATGTACTAAATGTTGCCAGTCAAGACATCTAACCTCTCTGAGCCTTAGTTTCTCTCATCCCCAAAATAAAGGCTATAATACCGCTCATTCAAGGCTGTTGTGAGCTCACATGACACTAAGTATGAATTGATCATTTTTTGACCTTGAAAGTCACAAATCCCTAAAGTAGTAAAGTATGTGTATTAAAAGCCAAAACCAGAAGCCTTCACTGGAGTCACCTTACCTAGACTCCTTGGAGCAGTGAATCCTGCTCTTGACCCCAACTACCATCTGTAGTTCTGTTTAATAAGGGCACAGAGGGTGTGAAGAGGGGGAATAGAGCAGGGGAGATATCACTATGTGAGCAAATAATAGTGAGTACTTAACAAATTCTTGTTGACTGACTAACTTTAAAGGAACCTCAGAGTTCATCTGGTCCAATTGCCCTGTGAGATCAAACGAGAAAATATTTATAGAACACTTAGCACAGTGCCTGGCACATAGTAGGTGCTTAATAAGCCCCTGTTCACTTCCACTTTCCCCTCCTTTCATTTTACAAATAAGGGAACTAAAGCTCAGAGAAGTCAGACAGTTATTGGCAAAGCCAGAATTTGAACCCAGGCCCCTGGACTCCCAAAGGAGAACTCCCTACCTTGTACCATGCTGCGGCATCTATGCTTTCATCAAAGTCCCTGATAATTACAAAACACACTGGGACATCCCACTAGATACCTACCCATCCTGGTGGAAAGTCATGTATCAACACCAGCCTTTGGGCTGGGTCATTCAACACAACCATTTCAAACGCATCTAATTACACCATTGTCTAAGCTATAGGCCTTCATCTTGGCCACAAGGACGGCATGAAAGACTTTGCTCAGTGTTTTGCTGCATTCTATATATATCACGCGTTCCCTTCATCTGCCAAGCAAGTAATCCGGTCAAAAAAAGATTTGCTTCTTTTAATTCATTGCTATTATTTTGTTTTTAGTGTTTTAAAACTGTTCAAACCAGATTAAAATGCCTCCAACTTGGCTTAAATCAGTACTGAACTATTTAATCTCTTTGAAAATAATTACTATTCCTTTTATATGGTTGAACTCCTCTTTTTGCAGTCAGAGAGAGCATAATACAGGTTCATGGTTAAGGCTAATATGGCAAGTGATCTCCAATTCCCTTTTGACCTTCCCTGCTTTGTGCAGTCCACTCCTGTATAGTGAATCCTGGATCAGAATGCAACAAAAATCAGCTTATCTCTATCCAGTGGTGCGGGTAAATGTCAAAGTGGAGAGTATTGGACATGGAGTATGGAAGGCTTGAGTTCAAATCCTGCCCCAGACACTTACTAGCTGTGTGACCCTGGATAAGTTACTTATGTTATGTCTGCCTCAGGTTCTCATCTGTAAAATGGGCATAATAACAGCACCTACCTTTCAGAGTTGTTGTAAGGCTCAAATGAGATAACATGGGTAAAGTGCTTTGCAAACCTTAAAAGTGTTATGTACATGCTAACTCTTCTTCTTCCTCCTCCTCCTCTTCCTCTTTTTCTTCCTCCTCCTGATGATGATGATGATGATGATGATGATGATGAGACAAACTCCTATCCTAACTCTCACTTGATCTGACTGTGCCCAGTAATGATTGTCCTTAGATCGCTCTGCTCTTTCATGGCTCAGCCCCTTGAGACAGCTTTCTACCATTGGTGTTTCTACATTCTTTCCTCTAACTCTCCTCTAAACCCTCTGTAATCTGGTTTCCAAACTCATCCTTCAAGTGAAGCTTCCTTCTCCAAAGTTACCAGTGCTCTTAATCACCAAAGTCAATGCCCTTTTCTCAATCCTTATCCTTCTTGACCTTTCTCCAGTCTCTGACACTGCCCACCCTTCTCTTTTTCTGGACACTCTCTCTTCATTAGGGTTTTACGGCACTGTTTTCTCCTGGTTTTCCTTCTACCTGTCTGACTGCTCCTCCTCAGTCTCCTTTGCCAGATCATCAAGTCAACAAACATTTATTGAACACTTACTATGTGCCAGGCATTACGCTAAGTGCTGAGGATATCTTTAAAATTAAAAAAAACAAACAAACCACAATCCCTGTTCTGGAGGAGATAGTGTTCTGAAGGCTGTCATCCATGTCATGCCCACTAACTGTGAGCATCTTGAGGGAAGTTGGCAAAGAGGACCAAACATGGCAACAGTCATGTTGGAGGAATGGAAAGACAGACACACTAATGCACCGTTGAAAGAGCTATTCATTGGTAGAGCACAGTGCTTGGTATATAATGAGTACTTAACAAGTGCTTGTGGTCTCCCTGACTGATGTTGAGAATTTGAGGCTCCTGTAGGACATTCAGAAGGAGATATCCAATGGAAATGCAGGATTGGGTCACAGGAGGAGGAAGAGACTGGAAATAATTGATTTAGGAGTCACCTCCTACAAGGAAGTGATCATTGAGATCCTTGGAATGAAGGAGATTGCAAAGAAAGAGGATGCCTATAGAGAGGAGACCCGAGCTCTGAGGGATGCCCATACCTCGGGGCTCACAGGAACAGGAAAAACCAGTAAAACGGGGAGCAGGTAGAGGGGCCACAGGAGAACTAGGGTGTACACAGTGCTGCAGATGCCAGGAGAGGCAAGAGCATCCAGAAGAAAGGGGTGCTCAGCAGTGTGGCTGTTGTTTCAATTACTGAAATATCTAGGAATATGAGGGCTGAGAAGAGGCCTTTGGTGTGAGACACCAGGATGTCATCAGTGACCTTGGAGTGGCCTTGAAGCATTTGAAGCCAGACTACAAGAACTTAGGAAGTTAGTGGGGGTGGAGGAGGAGTGGAAATAGACAGCAAATATAGTCAATTTTTTTCTAGAAAGTTAGCAGAGCAGGAAAGATAATAGCTAGAGAGAGTAACCAGGTTAAGGGAAACCTTTTGATTTATTTATTTTAAGATTACATTGGATGGGGGGGGGCAGCTAGGTGGCGCAGTGGATAGAGCTCTGGCCTTGGAGTCAGGAGGACCTGAGTTCAAATCTGACCTCAGATACTTGATACTTACTAGCTGCGTGACCCTGGGCAAATCACTTAAACCCCATTGCTTCACAAAAAAAAAAAAGATTACATTGAATATCCTTTGTTTTTATATCACCTACATTTCCAATATATTCCTCCCCTATACAGGGAGCCATCCTTTATAACAAAGAATTTTAAAAAAGAAAAGAAAATACAGTTCAACAGTACTAACCAACAGTACTAAGTCTAAAAGTATCTGTAGTGTTCCCTACTCCTAAATCCCCCAACACACCACCACTGCAAAGATGAGAGATAGGTGCACTCATATCCTTTACCTGGGGACAAGTTTGGTGATTCTAATCTCATAGCACTTAGCTTCTAGTGTGGTGTTGTTCTTTCTATTGTCGTAGTCATTTTTATCTCTATTTTTCCTGGTTCTATTTGCTTTACTTTGTATTAATTCATTTAAATTTTCCCATTATTAAGTCCTCCTATTATTTCCAATGTGAAGGACGGATTCTCTGAATGCTTTATATATTATATTCACATAGCACAACTTCTTTGGCCATTCCCCATGGGCCTCTTTGTTTTCAGTTCTTTGCTACTGAAAAAAAAATGCAACAAATATATTGGTGTATGCAGTTTTTCTTTTTATCATTTATCTCCTCAGGGTAAATGCCCTGCTCTGGGATTTCTGGATCAAAGATTATGGATATTCAGTAACTTTTTAGAAACAATTCCAAATGCATTCCAGAATGGTTGAATCGGTTAACAGCTCCACCAACAATGAATTAGTGTACCTGTCTTTCCACAATTCCTCCAATGCTGACAAATTCCCATTGTTAGTAATTGGCCCCCATTTCCTGGGTAAAACATCAGAGTTGCTTTGATTTGCATTTCTCTTATTGGTTATTTGGAACAAACCTTGATTCTGTTGTTAACAGTTTGCAATTGTTCTTTTAAAAACAATTTGTTTATATCCTTTGAGTACTTATTTACTAGGGAATGGGTTTTGGTTTCATATGCTTCTATCTGTCAGTTGTCTTCTTATATTTTAGATATCAGAACCTTACTGGAGATATTTGGTGTGAAGAATTGTCCCCCAGTCAACCAAAGGGAAAGCTCTTTAAAGAAAGAGAAGAACTGAGTATGTTTGCTGGTGGAGAGGAAGGAATGAGTAGAGAGGGAGGGACTGAAGATGGAAGAATAGTTATGATCAACAGTCAAGCTGCCATGTTGGACCAGAAAAAAGAGGTAGATCAGCCATCTAGCAAGTGCAAGAGATAACAGATATACACCCCCAATATCCTACTTGTAGCCACAAAATATGGAAAGATGCTTCTCACATATCGGGAGGGTTTCTAAAAGGATCACTCGATCATAGATAGAGGGTTTGATGGGCCCTCAAAGGACAGCCAATCCAACCCCATCACTCAGTCAGAAAGCATGTGTTAAGCACCTACTATGTGCCAAGATACGTGCTAAGTACTGAAGAGCAGTCCTGCTTCCATGAGTTCACATTCTAATGGTGGAGACAACATGCAAAAAAAAAAAACTGTGAACATATGAGATACAAAGTGGATGAAAGGTTGTCTCAGAGGAAAGGCCCTTGAAGTTAAGGATGGCTCCCTGTGTAGGGGAGGGATATATTGGAAATTTAGGCGGTGTAAAAACAAAGGATATTCAATGTAATCTTAAAGCATGAGCTGAGTCATGAAGAAAGCCAATGAAATCGGGAGACAGGAGTGAGGGGGAGAGTGTTCCAGCAGTGTGGGACACCCAGCGCAGATGCAGAGATGGGAGAGGGAGTCTCGTGTGTGAGAAACAACAGCAGGAAGGGCCAGGACGGTTGCTTTGTAGAGTGGATGGAGAGGCGTCCAGTAGGAAGATTGATGGCAAAGATGGGAAGGGCTTAAAGTGACAGAGACCCTGAAGGGAAGAAGGAGCCACCGGAGTTTGCTGAGTAGGGAAGTGGCATGGTCAGACAGGGCTTTAGGAAGATCATGTTAGCAACTAAGTGGAAGATGCTCTGGAGTGGAGAAAGGCAGAGTCAGGGGAACCAACCGGTAAGCTATTCCATTTGGTTATTTATTTATTTTGTTTTTTTAAGCAATTGGGGTCAAGTGGCCTGCCCAGAGTCACACAGTTAGCAAATGTTATGTGTCTGAGGCCAGATTTGAACTCAGGTCCTCCTGACTTCAGAGGTCGGTGCTCTATCCACTGCACCACCTAGCTGCCCTTTTTATTTTATTTATTTATTTATTTGTTTGTTTGTTTGTTTATTTATTTATGTTTGTTTGTTCATTTGTTCTTTTGTTTATTTATTTGTTTGTTTGTTTGTTTTAAGGTAAGCTATTTCAATAGTCCAGGTGTGGAGAGATGAGGGCCAGGCCTTCAGGGTGGTGGCTCACTTTACAGATGTGGAAACTGAGGCCTAAGAAAGCTAAGTGATTCATCCAAAGTCACACAGGTAGTAAATGTCAGATTCAGGAGGATTCAAACCTAGGACAGGAGCAGGATTTAAACATGATGGGGAGGCATCTCTACACTGTGATCCAGGGGCTGGGATGGAAAGGGGTAGAAGGAGCAGGAGAACATAGATCTTGCATCTGGTTGGTTAGTTGTCCTTTGATCTTGAAGAGGACCAAAATGACATCACTATATTAGAGTCAAGTTACAGTGTGTCTGACTGTGAATGGTCCTGAATCTATCAAGGACGCTGCCTTTGCTTTCCACCTGCCCATAACCTAATTCAAATGCTCCACTTTATCTTGGCCGTAGAATTTTCCTTTTCTTTCCTTTCTCCTTTGTAAGTTCCCATCTACTCTTCTGAGATTCAGAAAGCAGGCTTTATTTTTTAAAACCATCTCTTGAATACCAAGATCCTCTCAATGGAGGCTATTTGTTTACCTGTTAAAATTATTCAAGAGTTCTTCCAGCACCCCCATAAAAGGACTGGGAAATGGAACAATTTTTTTAAAGCAAACACAATCAAGGTTAGCCTTTTTTTTTCTCAGTTTGATTTGCATTTGAAAGGCTTCTGCCAATGAAGGTAGATTAGCTCCAGAAACAAAGTAGGGATGATGGCAGAATCAGCCTCCCAGAATGCAGGCTTAAAAGGGGCCTCAGAGGCATCTGGCCCAACCCAGACCACAACCAGAATCCTCTCCATAATAACCCTGACAAGTTGTTACCCAACCTCTGCTTGATGACCTTCTATGAAGGGCACTGCCTGACAGAGTGGAATGAGTGTGATTTTGGAGTTAAAGGATTGGGGTTCAAATACTAACCCATGCAATTTAGAGGAAGTTATTTCATCTCATGGGACCTCAGGTTCCTAATTTGTGAAGAGGAGGCTTGGACCAGCTGGTCTTTTTTAAATTTAAACCCATCATCACCTTCCAAGGCAGCTCAATCCATTTTGGGATTGTTTTAATGGTTAAAAAGTTGTCCCTTAGAAGCAAGACAAAGGCAATCTAGGCAACTGGATGTTGCAGTGGATAAAATGCTGGGTCAGGAAGACCTGAGTACAAATCCAGTCTTACATACTTATTAGCTTCATGATCCCAGGCAAGTCACTCAACTTCTATATGCCTCAGTTTCCCTGGTACTAAAATGGGTATAATAATAGCATCAACTTCCCAGAGTTATAAAGATCAAAAGAGATAATATTTGTTCTAAACACAGTACCTGGCATGTAATAGGTGCTTAATGAAGGTTTATTTCATTTCTTCCTCAGGCTTCTGTTTTCCAAACTCAACATCCCAGGGTTTTTTTTTTTAACCAGTCCCTGTTTAGCAGGATCTCCAGTCCTCTCACCCTTCTAGGTGTCCCCTTCCAGCATTCACCAGGGTGTCTCTATCCTTCCTAAAATGTTGAGGTCAGAACCAAACATACTAATCAATTGTGATCTGGCCGGTGCTGAGGAAAATAGGCCAGTCACTTCTCTCATTCTGGACAAGTGCTTCACTCTTAAGGGAGCCTCAGGTAGCATTAGCTCTGGGAGATGTCATGTCACTCTGTTGACTAGTATTAAGTTTGCCATCAAGGGAAACCTCTTATCTTTGTTACAATAAACCAAGCCCTCAATATGAGGAAAAAAAAAACATTCTGTTTGTCAAGTTCTATAGGGTGGTACTCCTTTGGAACTGGGAGCACAAGTTCCCATGGAAACGATGCTGCCAATGGTGGATAGAATCTTTGGCCACCTTCAGCATTGAGCTACCTTGGGAGCCAAGAAGATTTGGGTCTGGGTCTCACTTCTGATATATTTTGGCTGTGACTCTGGGCACACGCTCAACCTTTCAGTGCCCCCAAACTACTTTCCAAGAGTGCATGTTGCAGAGAAGATGCTGACCTGTGCTAGTAAAAGGGATCTCCTCACCTAAGAGTTCCCTCTACCAATGAAATCACAGGTCAGGGCAAAGAGAGAAAAATCCGTAATGTACCTGACGAATTGCACTGTACTAATAAAATCTAGCCACTGGGCTATAAGAGAAAGAGCACTGAAATCAAAGGACCAGGGTTTTAACCCCAGGTCTTCTACTTCCTACTTGTGTGACCTTGGATAAGTTGCTTCAGTTCTCTGAGAATTAGTTGCCATAATGAAATTATTCTAAGATGCCTTTGAGCTCTAAATCCTATGAAGCTGTGACCATATAACAATGTTTCTATAGGGAAAAAATATGAACAAACACACAAAAAAACCATGCCTTCAGAGTATGGAACTCTGCTGTCCATAAAGACTTGCCTCAGATTCTGGTGCTGGAAGCAGGGTCACTCCTTCTCTTTATATTCTTGTATACCTTGCAATGGGAAGAGGAATATCTTTGCTTTGAACCACCACAGATGACTTTAACCTGGTCAGGTCCTGACCTGGACCAGGATCTGTTATTGTATGGAGCCTGAGAAAGTGGTCAGCAGCCATGATGAGAGCTTCAGAGAATTGTGGGGTGAGACCAATGCGATAAGGAGCAGAGATGAGGGCCTCAGGGCGAGAACTGATGGGGAAGTTCTCGATTCAATCCAATAAACATGTTTTAAGCACCAACTATGAGTCAAGCACTATGCTGGAGGCTTTTTGGACTGTGATTTCATTGGCTAGGAAGAATCCACCAACGCACACCCACTCGCCTCTCCCCTGCAGCTTTGCGATTTTTAGCCTTAGAGAAGAGCTTGGGGCATGAAAAGGTTATGTGACTTGCCCAGTGGTTTCAACAAGATTTGAATCCAGGACCCCCAACTTCGAGGCCAGCTTCCTCTCTGCTGTGTCATAATGATGCACATACCAAACCCCAACAATCTTTGTCTTCAAAGACAATCCAGGTCACTGGAAAGATACACCATGTGCAAGGTTAGGCAAACACAAAATAGAAACAAAGTAAACACAAGTCATTTGAGAGGAAGAGAGCATGAACAGCTAGGCTGGATCAGGAAAGGCATCCTGGAGGAGGGGACACCTCAACTGTGCTTGCAACTCACTGCTCGGAAGGGAGTTTTCTGAGAAGAAAAGTAAAACAAATCCTTAAAACACACAACTGTTCATCCCAGAATAAGTGTGACTCCTCAAAGACACTTATAGTATAAAATAAATAAATAGATGGATAGACAGATAGATGAATGGATGGATGGATGAATAAATAAAGAACAGTAATTTAAAGTGTTTTGGGGGTAAGTTAGGAGGGGTGTGTGTGTGTGTGTGTGTGTGTGTGTGTGTGTGTGTGTTTGGAGATTGTTTTTTACTGCACAAAATGCCTGCAAACAAAATGTGATCCCTAGCCATGGTCCTTTGGGACAATCCACCCCATCAGTCACTAATGGTGATAAATACCTTCTGAGCCACTGGCAGTTTCTGGACAAGTTTCAGTTTAATCTTTTAAAGCTAGGATGAAAAGGCCACTTGGGGACACACAGAGCCAATTTCTGGGCATCAGCCTTGTCTCCATGTAGGAATCAGCCCCTGACTGTCAGGAAAGAGCTTTTGCCAAGAGTCCACTGGGAGCTGAGCACTGGTCGGGGTTGCAGAAGTGAAAGCAGAAAGAAGCCAACCACTCTTCTCAGGCAGCTGAATAATGATCAGGGATAAGAAATTGGGATGGGGCTTATGATTTCTTTGGTATCGGGAGCTCCCAGGTGAGGAAACTCATTCCACCAATGCAGATCAGCCATTCCTCTGCTCCTTCTAATCTTAGACAGTTTCTTAGAGCAAATTGTTGAATGCAAAAGGTGGGGCTTGAACACAGTCTTGTTTGGTTTTTACCTTATAGGACAGCCCTCTCAACTCATCACAATTTACATCATTTGGCTGACTCAACACTGAGCTTGAAGACTGTTGGATTTTTTTCTGAATCAGACAATGCTTAATCATGGCTTCCTCACTTTGTACTTGGAAGCTGAGGTTTCATAGTCAAGCTGAACCCTATGCTTTTGCCCCTCTTGAATTTCATCTTGCCAGGCAGATTCTGCCCAGTGCTCTAACCTGTCAGAATCCTTTGGAGTCCTAGCTGCCATCCACCATGTCAGCCGGGCATCCCAGCTCTGTGTCATTTGCAGGTCTGATAAACCCACCATTTATGCTTTTATCCAAATCATTAATAAAAATGTTCAGCAGCATAGGGCTCAGCACAGGTCCCCAGGGTCTTCCCTGGACAAGCCCCTGTCACACGTCGCTGACCCATTAGTCCCATCATCCAACCAATGCTGAATCCGTCTGGATCATTTAGCCCAACCCCCTCATTTTCTAGATGAGGAAACTGGGACTCAGAAAAGGAAATGACTTGTCTAAAGTCATTGAACATAAGTAGTAAAGTCAAGATTTAAACAAGGTTGTCTGAGCCTAAATCCAGTTATCTTTTCCCTACCCATCATAAACACTGTCTCTTCTCCTCCCTTTTTGGTCAGTACCTATGACAGTATCAGTCAAGAAAACCCTCATGAACAACGCTATGAGACAGGTGACACAATGATTGTTGTTCCATTTTACAGAACAGGATGCAGCAGCTCTGAGAGGTTAAGCTACTTATCCAAGTCATACAGCTTGAGTTGGATTCAATGCCTCCCAATGTGGAGTTCAGTACTCTCAACACTAAACCACACTGACCAGAGGGGTAGCAACTCCGTCACATATGAAACACCAAGACCAAGGCTTTTTGTTTGTTTGTTTGTTTTTGTTTAGTCTTTTCGGTGATGTCTGACTCTTCATGATCTCATTTGGGGTTTTCTTGGCAAAGATACTGGAATGGTTTGCCGTCTCCTTATCCAGCTCAGTTTTTACAGATGAGGAAACTGAGGCAAACAGGGTTAAATGACTTGCCCAGGGTCACACAGCTAGTAAGTGTCCGAGGCCACATTTGAACTCAGGAAAATGAATCTTCCTGAATCCAAACCCTGCACTCTGTGCACTATGGCGCCTCCTAGCTAACACCAGTCCAAGGGACCAACATTTGATTCTACAGTCATATGACAAAAATGAATTTAATCCAATTGAATGAGACAAGCAACTACTAAGTGCCTATTAGGTGTAGGGTGCTGGACCAGATCATGATTTGATGCAGGAACACATACATTAGGGAGGTACTGTGGGAGATTAGAAGGTGAGGGAGCTCTAGGAATAAGAAACTTGTCAACAGGCAGCTTAAGAACTTGGCTGTGGGCTCTGCTGTCCTGCTGAGTGAGTGAATGGGTCAAAGATCCTGTGATCCCACGCTTGGGACATACCCTAAGGATGTGTGTACATGTATATATGCATACTGACATGCTTAGGGTATGGTTCTAAGTATAGATACACACACACATATGCATGTGCATCTATACATACCCACATACATGTACACACAAGGGCAGCTAGGTGGTGCAGTGGATAAAACTCCAAGACTGAAGTCAGGAAGACCCAAGTTCAAATCCAGCCTCAGACATTTACTAGCTGTGTGACTCTGGGCAAGTCATTTCACTCTGTTTGCCTCAGTTTTCTCATCTTTAAAATGAGCTAGAGAAGAAAATGGCAAACCATTCCAGTATCTTTGCTAAGAAAACTCCAAATGAGATCACAAAGAATCAGACATGACTGAAACAACTAAACAACAAAAATACATATACAACACGTACAATAAATCTGGGTCCAAATCTCACTTATTATGCTTACTACCTGGGTAGTCATGTTTCCTCAGTTTCCTTATCTGTAAAATAAGGGGGTTAGACTCAACAGCCCCTGAAGGCCCTTCCAGATTTTATGATGTTATCATTGTGAAAACTCCTCCAATAATACAGGTCACAAGCCACCCAGGCTCCTTCATCCAATAAGAATATTGGCCGTGTATCCTCCCCCAGGCTCCAGCCAGCCAGTAATACCGGGGACTTTCCTCTAATTCTCTTGCTATTATGTGGATGCCTTTGGAATATCCAAGCCATCCACCAGTTCTGGCTCACTCTTGCCACATGACTGGCCCACCTCCCTTTGTGATCACACTTCTCTCTAACATCTACATAAATTCATTTGTATAGTTCTTGGTTGGTTACATGGAGCAGCCTTCCTATGTCCACCATATGTCTTTCTATTGCTCTTTGGGTGACCTTCAACTTTCAATCCTTAGAGTTTTACAGAGTTTCCATGGCTTACAGACACATTTGGCTAATAATAAGGGATCATCTTTTTTTAAAAATTTTTTTATTTAGTATTTTATTTTTCCCCAGTTACACATAAAAACAATTTTTAACATTTGTTTAAAATTTTGAGTTCCAAATTCTTTCCCTTCCTCCCTTCCCACTACCTACTCATTGAGAAGGCAAGCAATTTAATATAGGTTATACAAGTATAGCCATGCAAAATATTTCCATAATAGTCATATTGTGAAAAAACATAGACCAAAAAAACAAACTCAAGAAAAATAAAGTAAAAAAGTATGCTTCAATCTGGATTCAGACACCGTCAGTTCTTTCTCTGGAAGTAGAAAGTATTTTTCATCATAAGTCCTTCAGAGTTGTCTTGGGTTGTTGTATTGCTGAGAATAGCTAAGTCTCTCACAGCGGATCATCTTACAATAATGCTATTACTTTGTACACAGTACATTTCTCTTTGCATCAGCTCATGTAAGTCTTCCCAGGTTTTTCTGAGAGCATCCTGCTCATCATTTCTTATAGCACCATAGTATTCCATCATAATCACATAAGGGGTCATCTTTAGTAGTGGAGTCTTGGGGTCAAGAATTTAAACTCATAGCTTGACCAATGGGTTAATAATTTGTTTGGCTGCTGAGTTATTTTAAAAACGGTCACCTTCAGAGACCACAAGATGGAAGAATAAGTGAGGGCCTCAGGCCATCTGGTCCAGCCCATATCTGAACAAGAACTCTCTCTATGAAATGCTGACCAAGTGTCCATCGCTTGATTGAAGATATCTAGGGAGAGGAAACCCCCTAATTCTGGGGGCCACCATTCCACTTTGGGAGAGCTCCACAATGGAGCATTACCATACCTCAAGCCCATGTTTCCTTCTTTATCTCTTCCATACATCGCTCCTGTTCATAGGATCACAGATTTACAGCTGGAAAGGAAGTGAAACCTCTCCTCCCATCTTACAGAGGAGGAAACTAAGGCACAAATACCTTTTCCGAAGTCACATAGCTAGTGCCTCTGGTGGGATTCGAACCTGTCTTCCTGACTACAAGGCCATGGATCCACTGTGCCAAACTGCCTCTGAAATCAAGCAGACCAAGTCAAATCTTCCTTCCATGTAACAGTCCTTCACATATCTTGTAACCCTTTCCAGTGATATGTGGCTTGGTATAGATTTTGCAAGATCAACTTCACCACGGCCAAACATACACAGAAGTGTATTTTGCTGTAGCTTTTCTAGTGCCCTCTGCTGAGATGCTGTGACTCACTCCAATAAATCCAGTGTTGTAAACAAGTTTTTCACAGTAAAGCATCCATTCAGATCATAATAAATGAAAACAAAATTCAAAGTTAAAAGGTACTCTAACTACTTTATAAGCAGCAGTAATTCAGGGTGGGGTGGAGAACCCAAGTTAAAAAGCTTGATATTAGACATTTCATTGGTTCCTGAAAAATGTTCACAGATGGCAATGGTTTTGAAATATGCCGGTGACAGGGATAAACAGAGATAGTTTGGGATAGTGCAGAGAGCACCAAGTCACGTATTCTGAGGGAATCTCAAAAACCTAATCAAATCCAGATGAGGCCCTTCTCCTTGCCCAGGACAACCCACCAGTACTGTGCTCTTGATTCAAACCCTTCCTGTCCATCCTTGGAGCATGTCCCTCAATTGTTGCTTCTCTTTCTCTCATCTTCAGTTTCTCTTTAATGACTGACTCTTTTCTACGACTTATAAACTTGCCTACATACGCCCCATTCTTAAAAAAAATTTTTTTTGACCTGATTCTTAGATCCTCTCAAGCATTGTGCTATATCTCTTCCTTTCTTAGTTAAACTCATAGAAAGGGTTTTCTATTCATTCTATTTCTACTTAAATCCCCTTTAACTTGGCTTGCCACCCACCACTTCACTGAAATCCTAGCATGGAATCACCTCTCCAAAGTCTCTAACAATTTCTTAACTGTTAACTCCAAAGGCCTTTTTTCTCACTCCTCATTTTCACTTGGACTTTCTGTAGCTTTGACACCATTGACCATCCCCTTCACCGAGCCATTCCCTCCTCCTTTGGCTTCCATGCCACTTTAAAGCTGATTCTCCTCCATTTCTGACTTTTTCTTTGCATTCTCTTTTGCTGGATCATCATTCATCTCTCATCCACTGAGTTTTGGTACCCATGGAAGCTCTATCCTGGGTTCTCTCTTCTTCTCTCCTCTCTTCCCCTCTCCTTTTCTTTCCTCTCCTTTTCTCTCATCATTCTCAATTTGTGATATCATCAACTCTCATAGATTCAATTAATCAATTCATTTCTAGGCAAATGATTTACATATGCTGTCTTAATCGCTCCTCTGAACTCCAGTCACACATAACCAATTTCTTGGGGGACACGTCCATCTAGTTGTCTAATAAATATCTCAAACTCAACATAATTAACTTATGTTTTACCCCAAATCTATATCTTGTCCAGACTTCCCGATTTCAGTTAAAGGCACTACAATCCTTCTAGTAATCCAGGGTCACAACCTTGGAAACATCCTTGGTTCTTCCCTCACCCTCATCCACCCATGTCTAATCAGTGGCCAGGTCTTGTAGATTTTAGATTTTACCTCCAGAATATCTCTCCTATCCATCCTTTCTGTCCACCCACACATGACCTGGTTCAGAGCCTCCTCACCAACTGTCTTGTTGATTACAATGGCCTCCTACCTGTGCTCCCTTCTTCCATTCTCTCCTCTGTCTTATCCATGCTCCACACAACTGCCATAGTACTAAAACACAAACCTGACCATTTCAATTCCCTATTAAAGCATCTTCAGTGCCTCCTACCTACTTCTCCAGTTTCATTTCATACTATTATATTTCATGTTTTCTCTGCTCTATCAATAGCCCATTAATTATTCCCCATACATTGCAGTTTATTTCCCAACCCTGTACCTTGGCACAGGTGGTACCCCATTTCTTGTATCCCATTTATGTTCCCTCCTTTGCTTTACTTCTTAGAATCTCTAACTTCTTTCACCCCCATATCCTTCTTGTACAAGGCCTTTCCTGATTCCCCACCCCTAGATGGTAATGTCTTCTCCCTTGAAATTATTTTGTACATCTGTAAATAGTTACACAAATACACTTTGAATTTACTTATTTCTATTCATGTCACATTGCCCAATGGAATATGAGCTTCTTGAGGGCGCAGACTATTTAATTTTTGTCTTTATATCCCCCCAATACGCTGACTTATACATGGTAGGTGCTTGACGAATGCCAGTTGAATTGATCAATTGTCTATGGGCACTTGGTCATTAAGGATAAACATTCAGTACTCTGGGCTATTATAATTGACTGAATTCTGTATTGAGAAAATCCTGGAAGCCAGCTCCAGGTATATAGAGTTAAATAAGACCTCACCAAATAAAGCCTTAGTAACAAGAGCTTGGGAGTCAAACAGATCAACGGGGAAAACCCAAATGTCAGACAACAAGACTTATGTTCCCACTCCTCCGGCAGGGGACCTGGGGCTTTACATGTCATGTAGTTGTGGGTGTTAGATACTTGGAGTGTGGCAGATGAATTCCATTGTGCCTTTGGCTGACACAGGAGAAGGACTGTCAACCATGTCTCAGGGGACAGTTGGCCCATACTGTGTGACTCATGCTAAAAGCATTGGAAAATTATAACCTTTCAGTTCCAAATTAGTTTTCATTTCCCAATTTATACATAGCACTTTTAGACTTCAGGACATATTAGAGCAGTCATATAAAAGTCATATTTCATTAAATACCAAAGATTAGTGATGGATGTCATTTATCATTCCCCTAGATAAAACATTGTAGAAGGAGGGTTATCATTCACTGTTTCTGTAGCAATGAAGGGAGCCATGATGTGGCATCTATACCATACTGATTATATGTGATAAGGCATACATTATGTGTAGATAGATAATTGAAGAGGTTATCCCCTCTCCTTCTCAGATTACATCTACTGCCTTCTATATGTAGATATGGATAGATTTCTTTAAGACTTCAAGGATCTGATACTCATAGATGTGGGTGTGAGTGTGGGTAGCTCATCCACTGATGCATATCACAATCCCTTTATAATTTAGTAGACAGACTCTTCAAGTTGCTGTAGCCAAAAAAATTCGTCATTCCCCAGGGCCAATATAGTGATAGGTCTAGGCTGGTCCTTAGGTCACTAACCCTGATTCAAAGCTTCTCTGGCTTGATAAGACCTGCCTGCCATAGACTTTAAGAACCCAGGGTTACCTGCAGGCCAGAAGAAGGTCTCAGAGGAAGATGTCAGTGGAGAAGAGATGGAGGTGAGAGAAATGGGGAGGGGAGAGAGAGATAGAGAGAGAGAGGGAGGGAGGGAGGGAGGAAGGGAGGGGGAGAGAGAGAGGAGACTGGGTAGAGATTGAGGACACCACTGTTCTTGTAGTCACCAAGGTTCATCACCTGGGAGTCGTTCTTGACTTCCCCCTCTCCCTCTTGCCAGACTTTACTAGTCTGCCTCTTCATTAGCTTGCTTTGATTGCCTCTCCTCTTCCTGGCATTTAAAACTCTTCATAATCCTTCCCCGGTCTACCACTGCAGACTTATTTCAGATTATTCCCCCTCACATACTCTTGTGTTCCCCCACCTCTCAAAAATGACTTAATCACTTTTCTTTTTTAAAAAATTGAATATATTTCAATTAACAAGTATTTATTTCTTCTCCCTCCAACCCCTTCCTATTGAATTTTTTTTAAAAAAAAGTAAAGCAAAACCCTTGTTAGATGCATGGCCAAGCATAACAAATTCCCATGTTGGTTATGTCCAAAACTGTGTGTCTCACTCTGCACCCTGAGCCCATCCCTTTCTGTCAGGTGATGGACAGAATGCATTATCATCTGTCCTCAGGAATCATGGTTGGTCACTGCAGTGATCAGAATTCTGAAGGCTTTCAGAATCTTCTGTTTAAGATATCTTCCTGGTTCTGTTCATTTAACTTTGCATCAGTTCATGTTCTTCTGAAAGTTCCTCTGAAACCAACTCCTTCATCGTTGCTTATGGCATAAGAGTTCCATCCCATTCACGTACCATAATTTGTTTGCTATTCCCCAGTTGACAGGCAGCTTTGTAGTTTTCCAGTTCTTTGCCACTATAAAAAGACTTGCTATAAATATTTTTGTGCATATGGGTCTTTTTCCCTTGCTTTCTTTGATCTCTTTGGGGCATAGACCTAGTAGCTGTATCATGGGGTCAAAGGGTGTGTACAATATAGTGACCTTCTTGGCATCCGCCTGCTATCTCCACGCTGTTCCCCATGCCTGGAAAGCACTCTCTTCTCATGGATGCCGTATTGTGTGACTGTTAGAATATTGAGCCTAGGAGGGAGAAAACCTGGGTTTAGTTTCTCCCTCACACCCTTACTAGCTACATGACCCTGAGTGGCTCACCCAAACTCTCTCAGTCTCAACCAGACTTGGCAACTGAATGAATGTGAGCCGGGGGTGAGGTGGGAAAGGGAAGATCGAAGGACAACTAGGAAGTTTCTGACCCAAGTTACTGGAATGATAGTGGAGCCTTCAGTTGCAATAGGGAAGTGTGGAAGAGGCTCGAATTCAGAGGAAAAGATAATGGGGTCCATTTTGGACATGCTGAGGTTGACATCCAGCAGAATGAGAGACAGCCGATGCTGCTGATATTGTATCGGCTTTTTTAGACTGTACTTGTGATTTAGAATGTAAGCTTCCGGGGCAGCTAGGTGGCTCAGTGGTTAGAGCACCAGTGCTGAAGTCAGCAGGACCTGAGTTCAAATCCGGTCTCAGACCAAACACTTGACACTTACTAGCTGGGTGACCCTGAGCAAGTCACTTAACCCCAATTGCCAAAATATTTTTAAAAATTAGAATATAAGCTTCTTGAGGGCAGGGACTTTCTTTTGCCTCTTTTTGTAGCCCCAGCACTTAGCACAGTGCCTGGCACATAGCAAATGTTTAATAAATTTTTAGTGATTGATTGATTGATTGATTGATTTCACTGGTGTAAGGAACTGCCGTTGAAAGAGCTCTTTCCATCAATGCCTTGTGGCCCCTGCTCTGCGGCTTATAGTCAAATAGGGGGCACTGCACAAGGTCACACACAGCCAATGTGTGTTGAAGGCAGGACTCAATCCAGGTCTTTGCTCTTGAGACAGGAGGTTGTAGTGGAGAGTCCTGGCCTTGGAGTCAGAAAGACTCAAGTCCATCTTCCTCAGGCACTTACTAGTGGTGGGACCTGGGCAAGCAGCTTAATTGCTGTCAGCCTCAGTTGCCTTATCTGTAAAATGGGGATAATACTAGCATCTACCTCCCAGCATTGTTGTGAGGTTCAAAGGGGTTGTTAAAGCACTTTGTAACCCTTAAAGTTCTATATAAATGGTAGGTAACTTTATCATTATTCTCCTTCTGACTCATAAGCCAGTTTTCTATTCACCAAACCATCATCTACACAGATGAATCTGGGAGTCGTCTATGTAGAAATGATCATTTATTTCATGAAAAATGATGACATCTCATGAAGGGGGGATAAAAGAGGCTTCACACATATACGTCTGACTATTTTTCAAATGCATATAGATGCTCCGTTTGTGAATAATCAACTTCATGTCAAATTCATCTGATTTTGGTCTATGTTCTTATAGCCTATTGAGATTTTTAGATAGTTTTGTATCCTGATTCTGTCTTCCCACTGTATCTCTCTCCCAACTTTGTCATGTCATTGTCAAATTCATTTAAAATTTTCTTGCTAATTCAGTACAAATTCATTTAAAATATCCAATTCGTAGTAGTTTTTCTCACATATTTCTTCAATCAATGGAAATTAAAAATACTCCTAATATCACTTAGGGGAGGTCATGGAATTTTTTATGTAATGAAAAAAGAATCCCCATACATCAAAAGGTTGGAAGCCATTAGTGAAAACTCATGAATCCGACAGAGATCACTGCAGGGGACTGATGGGGTCCTCCTTCCCAAACACCATCTGTAGTCTTAAACCCTCAGGCATCTATTTGTTTGTAATGACTTCAAAGGGCTCCCAAGAAAGGACCGCATAGGTCTGTTTATTAGGAGCCCAGAGTGCATTTCTGGCCTCAGTTGGGGCTCACCAAAACATGGCCAAACATATTAGACCAGGAGCGTGGCCAGATATTCTCAGGGAGCAGGCTTTTTCCCATTCCCAGCCCCTCCTAAACTCAAGCCATCCACCATGATCATTCCAAGGATCTGGGAAATGAAACAAGGGTCAGACGTTTACATTCCTCGACCATGGACCTCATCTAGGCAGGCCTTTCATGGTCGCTGCTAAAGCCACGGGACCCCAGTGTGCTGAGTAGTGAGCAGGTAACTTTCCCAAGTTCATCTGCCTGTGCTCTAGGACTCAGAGCTGGAAGAGACCTGTCAGCTCATTTATCTAACAACTCCTCCATCTCACTATCTCCACAGGATCATAGAGCTAGAATCAGAAGGGAGCTCAGAAGCCATCAAACCCTTCCTTTTTGTTTTATTCTTTATTTTTTGAGGCAATCAGGTTTAAGTGACTTACCCAGGGTCACACAGCTAGTAGGTGGCTGAGGACAGATTTGAATTCAGGTCCTCTTGACTCCATGGCCAGTGCTTTATTCACTTAGCTGCCCCTATCCCTTTTATTTTACAGAAGATGAAACTGAGGCATGGAGAGGGTCACATGACTAGTGAGTTGGGAATTGAACTCAGATCCATCCTGATTCTATGCTCAGTGCTCTAGCCACTGCACCACCTAGTTCTACACAGGTATCGATGCCAAGCTCTCTTCCCTGAGTTCTTCCCAGATTGCTTGCCTTCCCTCCCTGAGTCTCCTTTATAGGATTATCACCTAACCCCTAACCCTTGTGTGCAGGGTCCGAGGCTCTGGGACCTCTAGTCTTCTCTCTCTCAAAGTCTTCAGCCCTTCTCATCCGCAGGCTGACAACAACTTCCTAATTGGTCTCCTCGCTGTCAGCCTTCACACTGCTGCTAACTGAGATGCCTAAGGGATGTCTGACCTCGCTTAAGCCTCTCTAGTAGACTTCCTATTGCCTCTCCCATAAAACATGAATTCTGTTTAGCCTTTCTCTATGCTGGGCAGCCAGGTGGTGCCATAGTGCCTAGAACTCGAGCACAGGACCTGGAGTCAGGAAGATCATCTTCCTGAATTCAAACCTGACCTTAGACACATACTAGCTGTGTGACCCTGGGCAAGTCACTTAACCCTGTTTGCCTCAGTTTCCTTATCTGTAAAATGAGCTGGAGAATAGCAAACCGCTCCAGTATCTTTACCAAGAAAACTCCAAATGGGGTCAGGACATGACTGAAAGAAAAAATACTCCAGGCATCGTGCTAAGTGTTAGGAATACAAATGCCAGCAAAAATAAAGACAGTCCCTGTCCTCAAGAAGCTTACATCCTAGTGGGTAAAGACAACCCATGAAGGGGAGTTTTTCATATCTTGTCCACAAATGTATAGTTTCTGTACTCCACCTATAATCCAGTTTTGAATGCCAGGTCAACATCTCTGCTGGTCGGGCAGCTCTCTCGTTCATCATAGATTACTGACAACAGTTCCCCTGTTGCCTCTAATTTTGTTTTCAGTATCCTGAGATATAATTTATCTGGGACCACAGTCATTTGTGTCTTCGTTGGTCTTTAATTCACTTTTACCTATGTTTGTTCTATACTGTCTGATCCTTAAAGGGTCCTTGCGTTGCTAGTTATCTCAGCTTGACACAACACTCAAAATATTCTCATTTTAAAAAATAATTATCATCTCAGGATGAGCCCTCTAAATGCTGCAGATGAATGTACAGGGCTCATCAGGGATCAAAGTCACATGGCTCCATTTTCCCTCTCATCTAGGTAGAGTGAACACACACACACACACCCCAGATTGTTGCAAATGACACATTTAAAATCAATTTCCTCACACGTGACACTCCATTCCTTGGCTCAGAGCATTTTCTCTGGCTGTCCCCAATGCCTGGAATGCACCTCTTTCTCCTCTCCACTTCCTGGCTTCCCTGGTTTCCTTCAGATGTCAGTTAAAATTCCTTCTGCAAAAAAAAGCTTTTCCTAGTCCTTCTTAATTCTAGTGTCTTCCCTCTGAGATTTTCTTCCAGTTTATTATGGATATCTCTTGTTTTTACAGTTGTTTCATGTTGTCTCCCCATCAGACTGTGAGCTCCTCTAGAATATGGATTGTTTTGGTTTTTTGTTTTGTTTTGTTTTTGCCTTTCTTTGTATCCCCAGCACAGTACCTGGCACAGGAAAGAAGGAAGGAAGGAAGGAAGGAAGGAAGGAAGGAAGGAAGGAAGGAA
>NW_020954625.1:15130935-15142550 GCF_900497805.2 Vombatus ursinus | reverse complement strand
GAAGGAAGGAAGGAAGGAAGGAAGGAAGGAAGGAAGGAAGGAAGGAAGGAAGGAAGGAAGGAAGGAAATTAATGAAATGGGGAGGAGGTGACCTAGCCGTGCTAGATCACAAACTGTATTATAAAGTAGTAATCATCAAAACAATATGGTACTTGCTAAGAAATAAAGTGGAGGATCAGTGGAATAGATTAAGTATAAAATACATTGTAGCAAATGACCATAGTAATCTAGTATTTGATAAACCCAAAGATCCAGACTTTTGGGACAAAAGTTCTCTATTTGACAAAAACTGCTGGGAACAGACAGCTAGGTGGTGCAGTGGATAAAGCACCGGCCCTGGAATCAGGAAGACCTGAGTTCAAATCTGGCCTCAGATCAGACCCTTGACACTTACTAGCTGTGTGATCCTTGCCTTAAAAAAAATTGCTGGGAAAACTGGAAAGTAGTATGGCAGAAACTAGGTATAGACCAACATCTCATATCATATAACATAAGATCAAAATAGGTACATGGTTTGGACAGAAAGGGGTGATAGCTAACCAAATTAGAGGGACATGGAATATTTTACCTTTCATATCTATGGAGAAGGAAAGAATTTATGACCAAACAAGAGATAGAGAACATTACAAGATGTAAAATGGATCATTTTGATGACATTAAATTAAAAAGGTTTTGCACAAACAAAACCAATGCAGCCAAGATCAGAAGAAAAAAAAAAGAAGATGGGGGGATTTTATAGCAATTGTCTCTGATAAAGACTTCATTTCTCAAATATATAGAGAACTGAGTGAAATTTACAAAAATATAAGTCATTCCCCAATTGATAAATGATCAAAGAACTTGAATAGGCAGTTTTTGACAAAGAAATGAAAGCTATTCTATAGTCATGAAAAAAATGCTCTAAATGATTACTGATTAGAGAAATGCAAATTAAAACAACTTTCAGGTACTACCTCACACCTATCAGATTAGCTAATATGACAGAAAGGGAAAATGGTAAATATTGGAGGGGATGTGGGAAAATTGGGAAACTAATGTTCTATTGGTGGAGTTAGGAACTGATCCAACCATTCTGGAGAGCAATTTGGAACTATGCCCAAAGGGCAATAAAACTATGTGTACCCCTTGATCCAGCAATGCCACTACTGAGTCTGCATCCCAAAGAAACATAAAAAATGGAAAAGAACCCACATGTACAAAAATATTTATAGCAGCTCTTCTTTTTGGTGGCAAAGAATTGGAAATTGAGGGGATGCCCTTAAATTGGGGAATGACTGAACAAGTTGTAGTAATTGAATGTAATGGAATACTATTGTGATATAAGAAATGATGAGCAGATGGATTTCAGAAAAACCTGGAAAGACTTACATGAACTGATGCTGAGTGAAGTGAGCAGAACCAGAAGAACATTGTGCACGTTAACAGTAACATTGTGCAATGATCAACTTTGATCAAAATTAGCTATTCTCAGCAATACAATGATCTAAGACAATTCCAAAAGACTCATGATGGAAAATGCTATCTACATCCAGAGAAAAAACTGTGGAATCTAATGGCAGATCAAGCCATACTATTTTCTCTTTTTTTGTTGTTGGTTTTTTTTCCTTTCTTGTGGTTTTTCCCTTTTGTTCTTATTCATCTTTCACAACATGACTAATGTGGAAATATGTTTAATATGATTGTACATGTATAGCCTATATCAGATTGCTTGCCATTTTTGGGAGGAGTGAAGGGAGGGAGGGAAAAAATTGGAATTCAAAATCTTATAAAAGTTTAAAATTAAATAAATAAATAATAAAAATGAACATTAAAAATTGTTTTTGGAAAAATTAAAAATTAAAAAATAAGAAAAATAAAAATCAAAACAAACTTGAGGTTTCACCTTATACCCTGCAAATTGGCAAAGATGACAAAAGATAGTAGTAATCAATATTGGAGGAGATGAGGAAAGAAAGCTCCATTAATGCATTGTTGGTAGAACTATGAATTGGTATATCAATACTGGAAAGCAATTTGGAAATTTATGGAAATAAAGTGGCTTAAAAAAGTGGCCAAGGGGCAGGTAGGTGGTGCAGTGGATAGAGCTCTGGCCTTGGACTCAGGAGGACCTGGGTTCAAATCCGGCCTCAGACACTTGACACTTGACACTTACTAGCTGTGTGACCCTGGGCAAGTCGTGTAACCCCGATTGCCTCACCAAAACAAAAATCAAAAAAAAGTGGCCAAAAAAGTGACTAAATGTCCATACTTTTGACCCATAGATTCCTATATCCCAAAGAGGTCACTGACAAAAAGAAAGGCCCCAAATATGCAAAAATATTTGTAGCAGCATTTTTTTGTGTGATAGCAAAGAAGTAGAAATAAAGTAGATCAATTGAGGAATGGCAAAAACGAACATAAATGAATAGAATAGAATGTGATAGTGCTGTAAGAAACGACAAATGTGATGAAAACAGAGAAGCATGGGAAGACTTACCTGAACTGATGCAAAGTAAAGTTAGCTGAGCCAGGAAAACAATATACTTCGTGACTATAACAATGCAAATGGAAAGGGTAACAATAGCAGAAAAATCAAAACTGAAGCTAAGAAACTGTAAAGCTTAAGTTTGGCCCCCAAGAAGCATTATAAGACACTTTCCCTGCTTCCTGTGCAGAGACACGAAGGTCCATCAAGGCAAGGGACATGCCTCTCACAAAAGAAGAAAATCTCGTAACCGAACAAGTCCAGGACTTTGATGTGACTAATCTGGTAATCTACTTCCTCTCTGATTTCACTTGTTGCATCCCCTAGAAAGGGCTTGGTCCCACTGATAATCACTCCCAGTGTAGGTCACAGTAAAAATTAACATTGGAAAACTTTAGAAGTCCTTCCTTCATCTGCCAAATTTTGCACTACACAAATCATTGGAGTGGGTTGGGGAGAAGTGGAGGGAATGAGTAAGCCAAGTAATGGGCACTGGGGGAGTTGGCCTCCCCGTATTCTCACTTATTGCTAAAGGCTGACATTTTCTACTGGTCTAGAACTCCTGGGAAAGCAAAGGTGGCCGTCACATCAGATAGGAATCTTCTAGGAAAAGAAATGTAGCTTCCTACAAAAACGAGGCTAAGATATATTATTCACTGACATGTGTGTGATTATTCATCCTTGTACAAAAAAGAATGGCACAAGTTGGTTGGGATGGTCCCATGTTGGATTCAGGAATCTGTAGAGTCTAGTGTTTGAGTGGGGGATAGGTAATAGCTGAGTGGAAATCGGTCCCTTCAACCTCCCTATCCCCATCTCTGTCAACCTCTATCCAAATTTAATTTGACAAATATTTATCAGGATCCCACAATGAACATGGCCTTTGCTAGGTGGTAAGGATAGAAAGAGAAAAACAAAACCATCCCTGCCTCAAGAGCAAAGTATGTCTTTGTGCCAAATATATGCCCATATACACATCGCTTTAAACAATCTACATTTTGCTCTATTTGTATGCATGTGACCAGAAGCTCAAGGTGTAGGGGAAAGAGAACCAGTACCAGAACCAGAAAGATTTGGGTTCAGATTTTGTCTCTGATACATTATGTGACCCAGGGCAAGTCATTTCATTTTTTAGTGCCTCAAACTGCCCACAAAGACTCTAAATTGCAAAGGGTATCCTCATCAAGGGACCCCTACAACAAGAAAATTACAAGCCAAGTGCAAAAAACGTGTAAAATATGTGAGTATATTATATACATCCTGGAAAGCCTGGCTTACCCAGAATACTCTAGGAAATTCAGTCTTCTGGTTAACCAGAAAACTTTCTTTTCAACTTTTATTGAAAAATCTTGCTGAAATGTGTTACTCACTTTCCTCTGGTACTTTCTTCCGGAGGTAAATACAGGGCAGTGAACTTCTCAGGTCTCTCTTTGATGGTTGAGGGTCCTGTCATGTCTTCAGGAGGATATCCTGAGCTCCTGAGAATCAGAGAATTTCAGGGGTGGAAGGAACCTAGAGATCCAGTCACTACATCTCTCCTGAGCTCCAGTCCTACATTTCCAAATACTTTTTGAACATTGAAACTGAACGTGCCATCAGCATCTCAAACCTAACATGTCTAAAACAGAACTCAATGTCTTCTTCCTCCCCCCAAACTTTCTTTCCAACTTCCCAATTACTTCTGAGGCCACTACAATCCTCTCACAACTTTAGTGTCACTCCCACTGGGTCCACAAATATAAAGTGGTGTCAAGTGTTGTGGTTTCTACCTTCACGACATTTCTAGTTTATGTCCTCTTTTCTTCACTCAAATGGTTGCCACCCTGGCTCAGACCCTTATCACCTCATGTCTGGACTATTCAATAATTTTCTAATTAGTCTTTACATATATGTAAATACATATATATACATATACATTCCAATCATATATAGACACCCTGCCCCCTCTCTCTTTCTCTTCTTTCTCTACTTCTATGAATATCTTGACATACATATATAGATACAAAAGTGTATTTGTATATTTACATATGCATAAACACAGATTTTATATATCATATACATACACTAAAATATTCATAGCAGACTTTTTTTTACTATAGCAAAAAAACAGTAAACGATGTAGTGGCCCGTTGATTGGGAAATAGAACAAATTGTGGTCTATGAGTGTAATTTAATATTATTAAGCCAGAAAAAAAAAACAATGAAGATGAGAGATCCAGAGAAACTTGGGAAGACTTTCACAAACTAAGGGAGAGTGAATTAGGAAGAACCAGAAGGATGATATCCGTGGAGGGGCTGGCTCTGCGCTCACTCCCTCTAGAATCATGGGCAAGTCAGTGAATTTACATCTCAGCTTGAGTTTCTTCATATGCAAAATGAGGGGATTTCCAATTCTAAATCTAGTAGCCTGTAATGTAAACGGATAACGCACTGAAAGGGAACCAATTCTGGTTAGTTATAATCAACAAAGGAGGGGACTGGCGGATGAGCCCAGTCCTTCCTTATGAGCCTACGTGTAGCACTTAGCCATTGCAGTGCCCACATAACTTCGGAGCATGTGCGGACATTCCGTATCTGGTTCCAGCCTGCTAGCCATCTGAACAGGATCCTTACTGCTGGGCTGCATAGCTGCCACTGGAGGGCATTCAGAACCCAGAACCTCTCCCTACTCTTGGGGAGACTTCTTCCTGCCTGGAGATGTTCTGGTGAGAGAAGAGAGACAATGCAGGAAGGGGAGAGGACTCAGGTCCTCCCTATCAGAGGCCAACAACTGACCCATAAATACAAACCTGAGTTCTTTGCCTGACATTTGTTCTTTAGTTTTGGGGTGAAGGAGATTGGAGGCTACAACCTTATGAGTTTCAGAAAGTCAGAAGAGTGAGCCACCTGAAGGCCTGAGAGTGGAGTCAGAGCCAACATTTGCAGGAAGCTGTTTTAGTGTTGATGCCCGGAGGAGTGAGGAGAGACCTCAGGGACCCAGCCTAGCAGTAGCTGATGCAAGGATTCAGCCAGCATCCTCATTTAGACTTTGCCTTAGTGGGATCAATGCTATATAAAAACTGTGTTCTCTCCTCAGAGACAAAGCATGGGGAGAGTGTGTGGGGTGACAGGACGACTGGCACCTCTGGTGTGAGGGCTTGCTGAGCCCTTTTCAGGGCTGCTCATCCACTTTTGGTATCTATCTGGCACTCATCTCTCACTTGTGACTCCAAGAAGCTGTAGCATGAACAATGGCCACACCCTGGCAAAACTGTGTCAGCAGATGGGCTAAACCAGGTTGAGGGTAACCAACAGGCCATAAACTCATCAGTGAGTTAGGGGCATGTTTACCCCAAGGATGTGAAGACTTCCCCCAGCAGAATGGGAGAATGAGAACAATTTGTTCCAATGGCCATGAAGGCAGTTGAAACAGGTGCTATGGAGAGCTCAGAGCTTGGTCAGACATCACTGCATCCTCGGCTATTGCCAGTTGTCTTGACTTTTGTCCTGCCACTAGACTTCCATGACTCTGGAAGAGAGAGTGAGGCTGATGACTTTGTGCAGTTCTGCCTCATTTAAATCCAATTCATGCACGAATCAAGACATCACCCCATGATGTCATTGGTCCTCTTGGGAAATGAAGGACAAACAACAACATGGAGAGAATATGGTCCTAAGGTGTTGTTCTCCCTATGTCTTTTCAGTAAATATCCCTTTGTAACAGCTAATTCAGGTTAGTTGGTCAAATGGAACTGGAACACTGGTCAATGACAGTAAGAGGAACACACTTGAAATGGGGCTCAGACTGATGGCATCAGAGAAGAGACCTCCCCAACCTCTCAAGCACACTCCTAGAACCCTGAAGGAGAAATAGTTGTATTCTGTTGCACTTACCACCTGAAGGAATACAAAATCTGCAAAATCTACAAAATCTCAAAGTGGAGTAAAGCCCTGTTTGCCCCACTCTGGTTATATCACCACCCTTTTCTTACCTGGATGATTCCTCATGAGCTTTGTAGGAAGCAGTGGGCATACCCTTCTGTATCAAAAGTCTGAGACAGGAAAGAATAGGATGTCTTTAGGAAATACGGAAAGAGGTAGGATCTATGGTAAATGGGAACCTTGGGCTATTCTAACACCCCCCCAACACACATCACACACACACACTCACACAAATACACACACACACACATAATGATCGTACCAAGCAGGGATTAAAACTGTGACATGTGAAGAGTATTTCAGATGTTAATACTTTCCCCCAAATCATCTCTGATAAGAGAAGCTGAGATTTGAGAAATCATTAACCTGAAAAGAAAACTACATAATCCACGTGGAATTGTTGATTGCAATTATCACTACTGGGAATGTTTTTCACAAACTTTGCTCTTGTTAGAATAAATAATTAAAATCTAAGATGCAGATCTTTTATTTTTTTTAAAAAAAAAAGGTAGTTAGGATCTTTGGACTTTCCTTGAGAGGTTTTGGACATCTACTAAATTTTTATATTTCCAGGCTTTTGTTGCACAGGTTAAAGAAGCATGATGTCATCTGGCTAAACTACGGAGCCCCATCCCCTTTTCCGAACATGTTTCTCATAAAAACAATGATAGGGCTATCTCCTATGATTATTGAGACTATTTATGAGCTCTTTATCATGGCCAGACATCCTTCTTCATTGTTCCTTTGTCAGTCTTCACAATTCCCCTCTGGTGAAGGTCAGAAGCCAGGTCTATGTAAATCTGTCAACTCCATCCACTACTTAGAGTCTTACAGGGTTGTTGAATTAAGTTATTCACTCACAGTAACTCATTTCATCATGGTTAGAGGCAGAATTTGAACCCCAAACCCCAAATGGGTCACGAAGAGTCAGACATGACTTAAATGACTGACCTTCTTGGTTTTAAAGCCAACATGCTAGTCAATACACCTGCCTGCCATGCTACCTCTCATCTAGCTGTAGGCGTGAAAATAAGATCTGTGTTATGCCCCAGATACTGGATCTCCCTAGGAAGCAGAAAGGATCAAAGCCCCTCCCCTCACACTAAACCCCCAGAATCACAAGGATGGATAGAGGAAATCTTCCTTTAGGGGTAAAATCTCTGGAAGAGACTGAATTCCTGTATTCTCCCACCCATCAGTATCTATATTTAAGCAGGGGATAACCCAGACTCAATTCCCTGATCTGTGAAATGAAAGGATTTGGAGTAGATCAGGGCTTCCCATCTACCAGGACCCCAGCAAATGCTTAATCTGCCCGAAAAAATGGAGCTGCGAAAAGCCTTTGCTTTTTAAGAGTGGCCAGATGAGAACATTAGCTCAGCCCCTACAGTAAATGGCAAAGAAGCCAGGTCCATCATTAGGCCAAGCTGTCTGCGGGAATCAGGACATAACTGAATGTAAGTAAGAGCAGGAGCAACCACATTCACGTTTTTGGCACTGCTGTCTGGTTATCAGAACTTGATTGGCTAAGTGGCCTGATTCCATAGCAAGCAATTCGGGAGGCAGGAGGGAGTTCAGGATCAAATCTGATTTTCATTTGGACTGGAGGAGACTGGAGAAGCCAGAGGACCCTTCAGACTCTCATTAATTATATGCAGGGGCATGTGGGGTGTTCGGGGAGGACTAGCACTTCTGGTGTGAGGGCTGCTGAGCCCTTTTCAGAGCCCCTCACCCGCCTCTGGCGTCCTCCTGCCACCAGCTCTCCCCTGTGGCTCCAAGATGTAGCATGCACAGCGGCCACACCCCGGGAAAACTGTCTGTGTAGACAGGCTAAAACAGGTTAATGGCAACCCTCAGGCCTCAAATCCCTTGGTGAGTTAAGGGGATGTCTGCCCCAAGCACATGAGGACGTCCCCCAGCAGAATGGGCAGATGAGAAGAGTTTGTTCCAACGGCCAAGAGGCGCTGCGGAGCACTTAGAGCTTTGTCAGGCATCAAAGACACCAAGGTCATCCACTGCGTCCTGGGCCAGAGACAGTTGTCTTGGCTTCTGTCTTGCCACTGGTCTTTGATAAAATGAGAGCAAAACGGATGAGTGTAATTTCTGAACTTCTACATTTGGCCACCAGGTGGTGGTGCAGCCCTGGAAATGCTTCTTCAGCCCCATAGAGCCACTGCCCCCTGCTGTTGGCCAGTTCCCTTGATTGAAAAGTAACAAAGAAAACTCAACTTCCTCAGTGCTGCTGAAAAAAAAAAAAAAAATTAAAAGCATAAAAAGTCAAAGCTGCTCATCTCTGTGGTCTCTACACACAACCAATTCTTCACTTGCTTCTGTTGAAAAGGGAAAAAATTATTTTCTCCCCTACAGCTCAGTCCAGGAATCTTGAGCCACAAAAATACTACCGTCTCTGACACTACCTATATGACCTTGTTTAAGTCACATCCTCTTTTGACCTCAGTTTCCTCATATGAAAAATAAGAGGAGGGGACTACATGCCCTCTGAAGTGCCTTACAGTCCTAAATCTTGGCACAGGGAACATATCTCATCACATTCAATGGAAGAGTGGATGGACATGTAGCCCACATAAGTTCAGGGGATCCTGAGAAAGTCAACATGTCCCTTTTAGGGTTCTAGGGGTACCTATGAGGAGCTGAAGGGCAGTTCACTGATGCTTTTGGCTTGAGCCCACACCAGTATACTTCTCAACCCAATATTATGAGTTAAAAATTGATTTAGTCAGTCAGTCTTAAGTAGCTTGAAACCTCTTTCAGCCCTGGGTCTTCATTCACAGGGCTCAATTGAACTCAATAAGCATTTACTATGCACCAACTATGTACAAAGCATTGTGCTAAGTGCTAGGGTTAGGAAGACAAAACTAAGATCATCTCTGCCATCAAGGAGCTTACATTCTATGGGGTGGGGGGAGGATACATTTTGATACAACAAATAGCTTTTGGAGTTTTGTGGGATGGGCTTGCCCTGTGTGATCCTCAGTTTCCTAGAAAATACGTGCAATGAGGGAGTATAGCCAAGTGGCCTTCAAAGATCCCACTAGCTCCAGGAGTCCCTATCTCCTCCATTCAGTGAACAACAAAACCGGTCCTGATCCACCGGTTTCACTACGCCATCCCCTCTTGCACCAACTCCCAGGACTGTTTCCAATCATTTCAATCTTCCCATGACTCCCTCCAGGAATATATTCCTCTGATACCTAATCATGGCCCCTGGATTCTTGAAAACAAGGGCAGTAGAGCCCAAGTGACTAGTCCTTTCAGAATCACAGAGTCTTGAAGTTGGAAGGGACTTAATTGATTCTTGAGCCCAAGCTGTATACGAACAACCATCCCTCTACAAAATCGAAGACCTCCAGTGATGGGGAAGTGGCCACCTCTGGAGAAGCCCAGTATGTTTTTAGACTCTTATTGTCAGGAAACAGTTCCTTACATGGAGCCTAAATATGCCTCTTTTCCATTATCCACCATTGCAAAAACAAAAACAAAAACAAAAACTCACAAAGGATTGCAGTCCACGCCATGTTGCACTTTATTTTTGGACGCTGATTGACGTACTTTTTTACTCCAACTGTCTGAGCGTGTTCCAGACTACACTTACCCTCTCTGAAGACTGCATTTGAATCCCAGTTTCATTGTGTGCCTGACAAAGAACCCAACGGCTCCATGCATGACACCATCGCCTACATTGGGGCTGTAACAGAAAACTGCAGCACTGTCACGGCTCCATGGGAAAGCTCACTGCCTGGAAATGTTCCTGAGGGCTGGGAGATGAGAAGGCGGAGGGCAGGTGAATTAGGAGGAGATGTGGGTTACACAGAACAAAATTGTATAACCCAAAGCAAGAAAAATCTTTTTTGTACTTTTCCACATCCAGAACTGTGAGGGTCTAACAAATGACAAAGTAGTCAAGACATGCCATGTGGGCATGAGCTTGACTCTCATACCAGCCCAAGACAGTTTAAGGAGTTTGAGGGGATAAGAACCAGACCTGTGATTTCATTGATATAGGGAACTCCCAGATGAGGAAGTTCCATCCTTCAATGATCAGAACCTTTTCTGAAACTTATAGTCTTAGGAGAGTTACTTACCTGCAGGATGGATCACAGCAAGTAAGTGTCACAGGCAAGACTTGAACCCAGGGTTTCCTAATTCCAAAGCCAGCTCAATTCATTCCACCATGGCTACAGCGATTAGAGAAGAAGAGAAAGAGTTGATCTCAATTTTAGTATCATTTCACAACAGAGCTGGGGATGGGAAACCTAAGCCTTAGTTTTTGATGGTGGGGTAGAAAGGCCCCTGGATTGGAGTCCAGAGGACCCGAGTTCAAATATCAGCTCTGCCGTTGGCTCCCTGTTCGACCTTAGTCAGCTCCCTTCCCTTCTCTGGGGGTCAGGATGCTCCTCTGTGAAAGGAGAGGGTCAGACTGGACAAGCTCTGGGGTCCCTTCCATTTCCAGAGCTCTGATTTGATGGTGTCTACGGTCTTTTTCATCTCCAAATCTATTCTCTCTGCTGGAACACAGGCAGTGAAACCAACAGAGCCAACTCAGAGGATCAGAGCTCTGGGAGCAATCTCAGAGGTCATCAAAGCCAACCCTCCCTAAGATCGTTCATTGCTGTGCCTGAGGCTGCTGTGTCTCAGAACTGCTTGATTGCATTTGGGAGTGGAGTTGGTAGAGAAAAACAGAGTTATCTTACCTGTCCCCACCCTCCACTAACAGTCCAGAAGACATCTCTCCACTGACCAACCCCAAAGGCTGGCAACAAGTCCTCATTTGAGAAGGTAGCCCTCACATGCATCAGCCCTGGGCTCACTTGGATTAGTGGGCTTTGTGCATGGCATATTGGATGATAAGTGCACTTGGTTTGGCTTGAGCCCCTATCCTAGCTCAACTCAGACCTTCCAAGGTCATCTAAACTCAGATCGCACCAGGATAAGAGACCAGACAAAGAATAGGCATTGAAAAATTAGAACATTCAACTGGAACTAAAACAATTAACAAAGGCATAGAAAACACCTTCAGCACACGCTGCAGAGACTCAGACAAGTCATGGAAGAACCTTTCTCCTCTGATATGTGAAGGGCTGATGTCTGTTCTGTGGCTGAAACAAAGTAGAGAAGCTCTCCTTGTGTCTTATGTGCTCAGAACTGAGTCCCTCCCTACAGCAGCTCTCTCTCTCTCTCTCTCTCTCTCTCTCTCTCTCTCTCTCTCTCT
>NW_020954625.1:15130362-15130835 GCF_900497805.2 Vombatus ursinus | reverse complement strand
TCTCTCTCTCTCTCTCTCTCTCTCTCTCTCTCTCTCTCTCTCCCCCCTGTCTCTGTGTCTCTGTCTCTTTGTCTCTCTTTCTGTCTCTCTGTCTCTCTCTCTCCTTCCCTTGGCCTGACCTTGCCAGAGGCTCAACACCTTCTCTAGCTCCTAGTCTTCTTTTTGCACCAGCCACTACTAAGACCACCATGTAGATTCCTCTTTCTTTTCCAAAGTCTCTGCCTTCCCCTGACACAATTATCCCATGCTTTAGGCACAGAGTCTGACAGGAATTGAAATCCTTATAATTTAAGTCAATACCATCCTTGAGGACCAGAGCCTCAAAAAATGTAGTCCCTTCCTTCAAATGTGTCCCTGTTACACAAATGTTTTACCAAGGAAAAAGAAAGCCAAAAGATACATTACAATCTGCAAAAATTAATGTAAGACAACTCACAGTTCCAAAAAGCCCACAATATTTCTCAGCATCACTT
>NW_020954625.1:14972742-15129962 GCF_900497805.2 Vombatus ursinus | reverse complement strand
AGAAAGGGAGAGAGAGAGAGGGAGGGAGAGGGAGAGGGAGAGAGAGACAGAGAGAGAGAGAGAGAGAGAGAGAGAGAGAGAGAGAGAGAGAGAGAGAAGGAGAGAGAGAGAGGTTTTATTTTTGCTCCACAGGAGTCAAGGTTGCTCATTACATGTGACGTGGTCCAGGGTTTGTTTTCCTTTATGTTATAGCTCACATATAGCTCAGTCTGTCGCTCCCTTGGTTCTGCATATTTGCTTCACTGTTAATTCATATAAATGCTCCCAAGTGACTCTGAATTCTTCATATCCATTGTTTCTTTTGGCATGAGAACGTTCCATCACCTCCATGCGCCACAGCTAACTTAGCCATCTCCCAGTCAACAGAACACTCACTTTTCTTCTGAACGTTTGCTACCACAAGAAGTGCGTCTGCAGCCATTTTCCTTTTGTTTTTAACTTGCTTGGGATAAATGCTTAGCGACGATTAAACTGTTCATACCCTTTGCTCTGGCAATATCACTGCTAGACATTTACTCCAAGGAGGTCAAAGAACAAACAAAGGATTTTCCATGTACCAAAGAAAATTCCAGTTGCCCTTTAGAATATAGTTTGAAATCTGGTAATACTAAGACCACTTATTTTCTGCTTTTCTCATTATTTCTCCATTGGAGATGTTGAAGCAAACACTGGATGACCACCTGTTGGGAAGAGGATAGAGATTTCCATGAAGTATGGCTTATACTAGGCAGCTTCTGGGATTCCTTCCAACTCTGAAATTCTGTAAGTTAAATCTTCTTGCTATGGTCTCCTTAATGAATTATTCTCACAAGCCCTCTGGCTCTGACTGCTGGATTGGCATAGAATCACTGAACCTAGAGCTGAAAGGGATGTGAGAGATAATTTAGCCCAGCCTCATCCCTTGATAGATGAGGAAACGGCTGCCCAGAGAAGTTATAGTAAGTGACTCACCCAAGGTCACATAGGTAAGATGTATCAGAGCTGGGATTCAAACCCACATTTCTTGACACTAAGTCCAATGTTCTTTCTACTACATAGTTCTGCTTCTCCTCCACGTCCTCTAACAGATGTCAGACTGGTATTTATAGCTCAGTTCAGTATAACATCGGATTCATGAGTCAAATCAGAAATTTCCTCAACCTTTTTACTAGCCTTTGTAAATACATAGTTTACTCAGACAACTTACAGTGGAATTACATTCTCTCTTGACCAGGACTCTTTTCAAATTCCCCACACCCTCTCATTACTTCCCACCAAATAGGAAGCTTGTCTCCCTCCTGCTAGATGAGGGAGGGAGAGGCAAGAACTCTGACTTTAACTCAGGGTGACTTCTGCCTCAACCCAGCCTGGCTGTCCTCCCAAACCTGCTTGGAAGAAGGTGAGGCGTCCCTGTCCAAGGGACCATCCCTTAGGCCTCTACAGGGACATCAGATGACCTCAACTAGTCACAGATGTTTCATTCCCATGAGGCACTAGTAACTCAAGAAAGGCTCAAGTGATCCTGGAGGGGCACTTAGCCAAGAAGTCAAAGGATCTGGGTTCTTATCCAGGTCAGCTGCTGACTGTTTACATGACCATCGACAAGTCACTGCCCTCCTCTAGCCTTCTGAAGAAGTAGGAGGGTTGTATTTGATGATCTCTATGGCCCCTTCAAGCCCTAACACGCTCTTATTAATAATAATGATAATTAATTTATTTTGGCATTTGCAAATATATTTATATATTGCATTAGCAAAATGCCTTGCAAATCTTCTCTTATTACATCCTCATAACAACCTTGTGAGGCAAGTACTGTTATTATCCCCATTTTACAAATGAGGAAACTGAGGCACACAGAGGTTAAATTACTTCCTCAGGGTCACACAGCTAGTAAATATCTGAGACAGGATTTGAATTCATTTCTTCTCGGCTTCACATCCAGCACTCTAACCACTGTACCACCCAGCTCCTTGACTCAGTGAGCAGCAAACTTTCCCCTCTCTGATTTTTGGTGCCCCTTGGCCCGGCTTCTCAGGGTCCTACATCAGAAGTGAATGAAGCCATTTTCCCCTTTGGTCTTTCTCCACAACATTGCCCTCGATGGTCCGCTCTCACTGGCCAAGCCCATTATCCAACATGGGGAGTAGACCTTGTCAGCATGTAGGGACTAAACCATCAAAACCATTCACTGAAATAGATCAGAGTTCACAGCAGAACAGAACTTCCCCACGAGGGAAGTCAGACCTCACTGGGCTCCAGGAACCTGGCCCCAAATGGTAACTGGGATCTAGTTTCCATTGAGAGCAAGTGAAGTGTCCTTGGAGACTGCTTCCCTGTTTTCTCATCATGGATGTAGACAAACAGAGAGGAGGGATAAGGGAAGAGTCTCTGCCATCAGGACAGGATGGCATCTCTGAGGGATACATTCCTAAGGGGCTTTCGTGGAGAGAGGAAACAACAACAGCTGATTCAAGGTACTCAGTGGCTGAAGGGGAGGGGCTTTGGCCGAAAGGTGGGCTGCTGGAGAAACTGAGATTGGTATTGATGACAACAACAAGTCAACATAGCACTACAAGATTTACAAAGATTAGGGGCAGCTAGGTGGAGACACTTACTAGCTGTGTGACCCTGGGCAAGTCACTTAACCCCAATTGCCTAAAAAAAAAAAAAGACTTACAAAGATTATATATAATACAATATATATTATATTAGATATATGTTATGTATATATTATTGCATTTGATACTTACCAAATCAAAAAATCAAATCAAAAAACAATCCTGTGAGCTAGGTACTATTATTACCACCATTTTGTACAGGTGGGGAAACTGAGGCTCAGAGAGACTGAGTCTAAGAAAGGCCTGTTCATGTCCTTGGCTTAGCGGACAAGTAAGTTGGTTTAGACACCTCTGAGTCTACAAAGTCCACGATGAGGTATGTTCACCAGTAACTGACTCTTGTCATAGTTATCTCATATGTTAGGATTTTGTCCACATGGGAACTCCCTACACTGATGGTATGATTACAGGATTATAGATTTAGAGCTAGAAAAGACCTTAGAAGTTAACTAGTCTAGCCCCCTCATTTGACAGATGGGGAAACTGAGGCTCAGAGGAGTGGAGTGACTTGCTCAGGGTTATTCCTCTAGTTACTATCACAGATGGAATTTGAACATTCGAGATCCAGCACTCTATCTACCACATCCCACTATACCATTCAATATCTATCACAGAACAACTGCATAATTCAGAATAATTAGGCTCCAGAACTGTGCAACTTGCTGTATATGAGGACACAGTCTTTGACTTACAGCAAACCGCAAGGAATCCAATAAAATTCAGCTATCTGTAACAAAGATGAAAATGACACAGGTCCTGCCCGCCAGAAGCTAACAGCCTACCAGGGGGTAGAAAGCAGGGGTGAGTGGAGAGGCACACAGACAAGTTAGAGTGAGATAGAGGCAAAGGAGAGGTCCAAATTCTCTGGGAAATTTTGATGAGGGCTAAACCAAGGGGCACCGTGGTACAGTAGGAACAGTTCTGAACTGGGAAGATTTCAACTTGCTGGACCTGAGTTGGAATATCAGCTCTGCCATTTACGACCTGCGTGACCTGAGGGAAGCTCACTGACTTTCTTGGCCCTTCGTTTCCTCGTCTGTTAAAGGAAGAATGGGGCTAGGTGACTTCTGAACTCACTTCCAGCTCTTGATCTATGCTCTGCCCTTCTTTGTCATTTTGGGGCTGCAGGGACAGACTGAAACCCCTTGTAGTTTCAAATCCTAGCCAGTGAGGATGCCTAAATCCCTAGGGCTGGTGCTCTCCCTGTTCATCTAGGTAGCTATGAAAAAAAAATAATAAAAGGGGGCAGCTAGGTGGCACAGTGGATAGAGCACGGGCCCTGGAGTCAAGGGGACCTGAGTTCAAATCCAGCCTCAGACACACAACACTTTCTAGCTGTGTGACCCTGGGCAAGTCACTTAACCCCATTGCCTACTCCAAAACAAAACAAAACAAAACATCTAGGTAGCTAGGACTAAAAAAGCCCCAACTTCGCCCTCACCATCAAGTTTCTGGACACCTTCTGAATCAACCAGAAGTAAGCCACGGGGAAATGACTTGCTTCCCTGGAAGCTGGGCCACTTCAAATCAGATCCCTAGCATCTCATGACCCAGATCTTGGGCTCAGACGAGGCAGCAGAGCAAGGGGCCTCGGCAAAGGGCTTTTCAATGACTGTACTAATTTGAGAAAAAATGTGCTGAGGTGCTAATCTCTAAGGATTTAAAACTCCATAAAGAAATGCTCTCGGGAGGCAGCTGCATAAGCTGTCTTCGTTAGGGACAATCAGAGTCCCAGTCTGCTTTCCCCAAAATGATTCGCATCAATTCAAATATTTTCTGAGCACATGGAGACATGTGGACAAACACACACACGTACATTAGTGCCTTCCCCTTTCAGAGTATTGCCCATCTACTCTGTACATATCTTGTTATTGGGATATTGTCTCCCTCAGTAGAATGTGAGCCCCTGAGGATAGGCGATGGTTTTGTCTTTTTTTCTATCCCCAGAATATATCACAAAGCTTGACACATAGTAAAGTTTAATAAATTCTTGTCATGACCTCACATACACTACAGATACATATGTGTGTGTGTGTGTGTGTGTGTGTGTGCCTCATACAAATATCCAGTAATCTGATTTCTAGGGAAAAAAAATCACATCCCTGTATCACCCTGCATACACTGTGATCTGTGGCCTTTTCACAGACTATGGCTGAAGAGGCTTTGAAATCAGCCATTGAAAAGGCCAATGGATTTCGAGTCAAAGGACCCCCGTTAGAATCCCATCCCTGCCATTCTTCACCTGTGTGACCTTGTACTCAGGGCTCTGCACCTCCATTTCCCTCTTTGGAAAATAAGAAGCAAGAGGCAAGACTAGGTAATGTTTATGGTCCCTTCACGTTCCAAAAATGATGATCCTAAGGATTCCAGGAACTTTCAGCTAAAGAGGCAAAAGACTCCTGGCCGATGTATGGACAATAAAAGTATTAAAAGTTATTCATGTAGAAAAGGGGAAGGGGGAGGCAATAACCATTTAACAAGCACCTAGTATCTGTCAGGCACTGTGCTAAGCACTTTACAAATACGATCTCATTTCATCCTCACAACTCTGCGAGGTAGGTGCTATTATTATCCTCCATGTTTTATGGTTGAGGAAATGGAGGCAAACAGGGGTTAAGTGACTTGCTCAAGGTCACACAGCTAGTAAGTATCTGAGGCCAGATCTGAACTCAGGTCTTAAGGTCCAGTGTTCTAGACTGCCACATCTAGGAGAAATCGTAATTACTATGGTTGTTTGAGAGGAAGCACAAGTGTCCTCATCTCCATAATGAAATGGCTAGATAGTTTCTTTGTGCCCTTGGAAATCCTTTAATGTAATGAATGGGTAGAGCATTGGCCTTGGAGTCAGAAAGACTGAGGCCTTCCTTAGAGCTCACTAGCCATGTGACCCTAGGAAAGTCACTTGATGTCTCTGGGCTTCAGGTTCCTCAATTAGAAAACCAGGATCATAATGGCTGTAACATTGACCTCCTGGGATGGTTAAAAGAAATAATGAATATATGATATTGTACAACTGCAAATCACTCCAAGTGGCAGCCATTTTTATGATCTAAGGCCAAAGACACCCTCTAGCTTACCTCTTCCAGGTCTTCCATGCTCAGAGAGCATTCAGCATTAAAACAAAACCAAAAGAGGCACAGTTTTAGGCACCATGTTGAAATTTCCCCTAGAAATACAATTTTTCTTTCCTTTTTTAGAAGTTCCCTGGAAGTTGGAGGAACCTATTTGGAGCTGTACAGATGGGGCAAGTCGGGAGTGAATATGTTTCTAAGAAATCGAGCAACACAAAACCTAACCTCCTAAGGGAGATGAGCACCCAGGGCTTGGGAGTTATCTTTTGTTTTAGAAGCTAGTAGGATAAGGACATACTAGATTACCCTAGAACCCTGACCATGCCATGTAAATAGATGAATAGATGGATAGATGGGTAGATGGATGGATGGATGGAAGGATGGATGGATGGATGGATGGATGGATGGATGGATGGATGGATGGATGGATGGATGGATGAGAAAGCAGTCACTAAGGACTTACAATGCATTGAGCACAGTGCTAAGCGCTGGGGATACCAGGACAAAAACAAAGATCGTCCTATCCCTCAATGAACTTATATTCTATTAGAAAAAACAATGCATTCAGAGGAGTGGAGCTCATTGCTAGCATTTATAGATACCTTTAAGTTTTGCAAATTGCTTTTTTCATGTGGTATTTTGGTTCTGAAAGTTACAGACAGGGAAGGAGGAGACTCAGAGGAGTAAGTCAGTCTACTCCTTCCAGGAATAGTGGTAGAGTGGAATTTTTCATGCTTCATAATGATTCCCGAACTGGGTGGGAGGGAGAAGGTTGGAAAGGGGAGGGGATGTGGGCTCTGGTATGGGCAGTCAGGCAGTTGGACATGGAGGAGATGGCTAGAAGGGAAGCCAGAAGTGAAGTATGACTGGGATTTTCTTGAAATGGTGTCCCAGGAAAGAAATTCCAATCAAGTGAGCAGGGCACTTGGGTAGATGTTTATCTAGGCTATGGTTGCTGGCATAGGTGTGGAGGCAGTTGGAAAGAAGACAGAGGACGAGGTGCCTAAAGAGAGGACCAGTCCACTTTCGGACAGCTCTAAATGCTTCTATTTACTTTTTTTTGGAGATAATCTATTGGTATTATAATGTAATAAAATTATACAAATTATTCCCTTTGGTAAGATAAAGCAGAATCAGGAAGAAAAAGTCTTCACCCAGCCCATGTATCTTGAAGGAATTCTGTACAGGTGACAGGTTAACTCTTTGCCAAGCCATTGGCCTAAATAAAATACACAAATTGATAAGCAAATTGTCTTTCCAAGGGGTTGCTGCCTAATCAGAGTCCCAGCTCTGGGGTGGGAAATGACCTCAGTGGCCACCTAGTTCATCAATCTCCTCTCTAACACACTCAACAAGTGGTCATCCAGCCTTCACTTGTGCAGACCTCCAAGGAGGGAGACTCACCACCTCTCAAGGTCACCTGCTCCACTCTCGTGTTTATGAAGTGGGGCCATTTTTACCTCCACAGCATCACCTGCATCCATCCCTTTCTCTCTCCTCTTATAGCCTTCCCATTTCAGATTCTCATCCCCTCTTACTTCATCTATTACAAAAGCTTCCTACTTTATCTCCCAGCTTCTGGTCCCCCTCCTTTTCACTCCATTTTCCACACAGTTGACAAATGGACATCCTTCACATATGAGCGTAACTAGTCATTCCTCTGCTCGGAGGCCCTCAGTGCCCTCTTGCCCCTAGGATAGCCTGCAAAATCCTCAGTCTGGCTTTCAAGGCCCTGCACGATCTGGCTCCCATCTGTCACTCTAGCCTTCTTTTGTATTGATCGGCTTTGTGCTTTTTACATCCCAGGCAAAGTAGAAATGCTATCTCCTACTTCCATGCATTCAATTCTGCAGAATACACTGAACTTCCTTCAAGACCCATTTCTGGTAACCTCTGGTAGATCCCCCACGTTGTAGGGGTTCTATCCCTCCTCAATGTTCCTTGTCCTAGACTTATTTGTGGGTATGCTTTGTTCCTTTGGTAGATTGTAAGTTCCTGAATGCAGGGATCATTTCCTTTCTGTCTGGGGAAATGCTTTTTTTTTTGTACTGAATGGAATTGAATTGCAAAATACCATGTAAGTGATGTACTCAGCTGAGAGGGAGAGAGGGAGGAAGGAAGGAAGGAAGGAAGGAAGGAAGGAAGGAAGGAAGGAAGGAAGGAAGGAAACAAGCATTTCTTAAGTACCTACTATGTGTCTGACACTATGCTAAGCACTTTAAAATATTATTTCATTTGATCCTCATAAATTTTGGAGGTAGATGCTATTATTATCCTCATTTTATAGTTGAGGAAACTGAGGCAGGCTGAGCTTCATGGCTTGCCCAGGATCACACAGCAAATAAGTGTCTGAGGCAGAATTTTAACTTGAGTCTTCCTGGCTCCAGGCGTAGCACTCTACCTGCTGGACCAGTGGACAGTGGAGATGGGATTTACAATTTCATATTTTGACCCCTCTGGTTTATATGCTAATAACAATGGGATAATAAAAGGGACCACTCAGGAAAAGCCACCTAAATTGAAATAATAGATGTTTTATTGTCACTTAAAATGCATTTCCTAGACAGTGGGAAAAACAAGAACAGAGCAAAATTAACAGACATACGTGGCAAAAAGACACCCTGACAATCCCCTCACGTCCAATATGTCCATATCATATGAGATAAACAAGCTTGTCACTGATGTTCATTATAGAAATGAGCATCTTGAACATCTCGAAAAAAAACCCAATGCTTTAAACACAAAACCCACTGGTGAGTTTTTGTTTCTTTCTTAATAACTGTCCTTACCAGCCGACACCTCACGGCAACCAAGGAGCAAGGCACGGAAATTCCCGGAGACCATGGGAAGGGAGTTCAAAAGTTCTATCCAGAGCCATCACTGCCCTGTAGGGGGACCTCAAAGCAGGTGCCCGGATCTCCCCATCCCTCAGTTTCCCCATCTACAAAAGTGTCGGCTACTTTTTCCCTGGGACATTGTGAGGCAATTCATGATTGTAAAGTGCTTTAGATGCCTCGGAAGGAAGACAACAGAGAAATATAAAATAAAATTTCATATCATATACTTCCAAAAAAATTAGGAGAGAATTTTGGCACTAGGGAAAAGGTAATACCTGTTTAGAAGCCACCTGTGGCTCTTTGAAACTTCCTCAATGCCTCAGTAGCTGTTTTCTCGTTTTTGAACATCAAGAGAATTCCTCTTTCCCCATGAGAAGCACCTTAGAGCAATGTGGACTTGTTAAATGCCCCCTTCTTTCTAAGATGGGTTTCCTAGGCCTAGCTAGGCCAAAGCACCAACTTCTCATTCCCCCTCCCCACCTAACCAATGCCCTCACCCCAACACCCATGACTCCCCTCAAATCTGAAGAAAAACATTGTAAACAGTTATCCTGGAAGAATGACATATCTATAGCAGCAATTGCTTCACCTGGCAGATGTGCAAATGTGCAACTGGGCTGTGTTCAAACTTAACGGAAGTCTCCCATTTGCACTAATGGAATGATCAAAATCAGGGTTTCCAATCTGGAAACATAGACATAGAAAAGCCCCTCTCCCACCTGGCCCCTCCCTTGGCAAAACATCTGGTGAGTGGGTGCTACCTAATGAGAGTGGGTTACATTTTGTTTAGCGAACAGTGGAGACCAGGTCCCAGGGACAGCAGCATGATGGGAGCTCACTCGCCCCCCTGCAAACTCCTTGAGGCCAGGGAATTGTGCTGTGTGTGTGTGTGTGTGTGTGTGTGTGTGTGTGTGTTCAGTGAGACACTGAATGAAATCAAGATGCTTAAGAAACAAACAAAAAAAAAGAAAAAGACAATATCACGGTATCCCAACAGGGACTGTCATCTGGCTCAGCTGCCATTTTGAATGCCCCTTTCCAGAAAAATTTTCATTCCCTGGTGAATTTGGGTTGCTTCTCTTGATCAGTTTTTAAAACAAAACTTCAAATGGTTAATCAGTTAGCATCACCAAGAGAAGAGGGGATCCAGAAGACCCCAGTGGCATCTGTGCGCATCTCATTAGACTGGTTGCTTCACAGTTTGAAACGCAGAAGACTTCCCTTCTGGGTATCTCATTATGGGGCTGGCAAAGAGGGTGGGGAAATGTCACTCCTTGAGGCAGAGAGGCATCTCCTCATGCCATCTAAGTTTGCTACTATTTCAAGACCTTGAGGGTGACAGTGTAGCAAAAGAGACCCCACTTAATGAGCAGCGAGAAAATACAGCCAAACGAGGTTCGGGGAGAGGGATGGTGATGGCTGCTAAGAGCCAACCACCAGGGAATTGGTCTACTAGAAAAAGGGTCTTGACTGCTTGAGCCACTTGCAAAACCTCTTGAGGACTTTGCTAGAGAGAGAGAGCACGAAATGACAATAAGAGGCATCCCCGTGTTCCCCTACGCTTGAGATGCAGCTCGGTACACATAAGGCTTTGGGGCTGGCTTGGTGCTGTCTTTGTGACACATGTTCCCCCAAGGTATGGCAGCAAGCAGCAGAATCAACCCGCCGAGCAGAACACAAAATCCACTAAAGTAGAACGCGATGTCGTAGCTCTGTGTCCAGTCGTAAAACCAACCTGCCAAAAAGAACCACGGATGGATGGATCATTTTCCCTCAGATTCCCCAAAGCGAATCCGTTCTGTGCCCCCGTCAGCACCCTCTCCTATTGGGAATTATTTTGTATATGCTTTGTAGATGGTGTGCTGGTTAAAGAGCCGAGGGAGTAGCCAGGCAAGACCTGAGATCAAATCCCACCTCAGACTTTCGTTAGCTGCATGACCCTGGACAAGACTCTTAATCTCTCTCAAGCAACTCCCCAGGGCTTATTTAGTTAGTCATACACTAGTCATGAGCTGAATTGATTGAGTAAGCCCCACACCTAGAGTGTTCTACACAGGTGAAATCATAGCTCTTCCACCCAAGTATAATGTACTTACCTGTCTATGGATTATATTCCTCATAGTAGACAGAAGTTCCTTTGACTTACAGATGGCAAAGAGGATAGAGCACCAGCCTGGGGTCAGCCTGAGATAAAATTTGACCTCAGACACTTACTAGTTGAGTGACCCTGAGCAAGTCATTTAACCTCTGTTTGCCTTAGTTTCCTCATCTGTAAAATGTGAATAATAATAGCATCTACCTCCCAGAGTGGTTGTGAGGATTCAATATAGTAATATTTGTAAAGCACTTAACATAGTGCCTGGCACATAGTAGGTGCTATATAAATGGTGGTTATTATTATTTTTTCTCCTTGTGACCCCAACTCAATAGGGAGTTCCAGTGAGGAAACTCCCTTAGCCAGTATAGCTCAGCATTTGATCAGCAACTTAGATCTGAGTGAGTTGCCCAGAGCACTGAGGGTAAGTAGCTCTCTCTCAGAGTCACACAGCCAGTAGATCTCAGAGTCAAGTCTTCCAGATTCTAAGCCACAGGCTTCCTCCACTAAACCATGGTGCTTTCCACCACAGGTATTATTGTTGATACTTTACAGATGGGGAAACTGAGGCTGGGAGCTATGAAGTTTAACGACTTGTCTGCTGGTCTTGTATCCACTGTGCCAAGCTGTCACATGGTTAAGTACTCAAGAAATGCTTGTTAAAATGAATTGAGAGGCAATAAGGATTCGAAATCAGATTCAGACTGGGTATTCAACTAAGTGGATTTGGGAGGGCAGGATGGTGTAGGAAAAAGAGCAGTGACTTTGGAGTTAGAAGACCTTAATTAGAATCCCAAGTCGGCTACTCACTAACCTAGAAATAACATGGTAGAATAGAACGGGTGCTTCCCTGGGAGTCAGGAGGGCCTGGGCTCAAATCACACACCACTGATCATAACTACAGGGCCCTGGACAAATCACTGGGACTTCAGTGTGCTAATCTGTAAAATGAGAATAATGATGATAATGGTGGTGGCGATGATGATAATGGTGGTGGCGATGATGATAATGATGGTGATGATGGTGATGATAGTCATGGCACCAACCACCTAGGCTTGTTGTGAAGGGCAAATGAGATAACGGGTGTAGAGCTCTTGGCAAAACCTAAATCATTTGCTCGGTGTTTGTTGCTCTATATTTAATGTCAGCCCTATAAAGATCATCCTCTATCTCCTACATGAAGTCCTTCTTGATCCCTCAAGCCCCACTGTTCTTGTCCTCCTTTCCCCAAACAATGTTGTACTTATTTTTTATTTATTCTAAGTGATATATACATGTTGCCTAGCCTGATAGAATGGAAGCCCGTTGAGGGCAGGGAAAGTTCCATTTTGTCCTTGTACCCCTAGTGTGTAGCAGGATGCCTGGCGCATAGTAGGCAGTTAATAAATGCTTGCCAATTGACTATTGATTAGCTACCACTATTAACTGTGGGACCTTGGTCAAGTGACTTAAATTCCTGGCCTCAGTTTCCTCATAAGTAAAATGAGGTGGTTGGACCAGATTATCTCTAAGCTTCTTTGCAATTCTAAATTCTAGCATTAATTAATCAGTCAGTTAACAAGCATTTATTAAGAGACGACTATGGGCAGGCACTGTGCTGGGTGCTAGACGTACAAAAACAATGAATGAAATAATCCCCTCTCCCAAATCACTTACATTTGACTGGAGGAGAGAGCATGTACACATATATAAGAATATACAGAATAAATACAAAATAAATTAAATACCATATTGTTAGGAAGGCAGGGAGGGTTTGGGGTAGAGGGTAGTGCTTGAGCTGTGTCCTGAAGGAAGAGAGGAATTCTATGAGGTGGGGAGGAGGAGGCAGATCATTCCAGGGATGAGAGACATCCAATGCAAACTGATTTTCTTGAGTGCAGATTTGAGCTGTTACTCCCCTACTCAATAAACCCCAGTGGCTCCCTGTTGCCTCTAGGATCAAATATCAATTGCTCTTTTTAGCTTAAAGACCTTCAAGCTCTATCTTTCCAGCCTCATTATATATTACTCCCTTTATGGCTGTCTACAATCCATCCAAACTGACCTTTTCTCCCTACTGTGTGTCCTAGACACAACACTGCAACTCCTTTCCTCTGGGCCTGTGGAAGCAGATTTTATAACTCTCTTGAAAAGACAGGTTTTCCCTCAAGTGCTAGGGAAGGAGGTAATGGCACATCGGCTCCATAGATGACTTCTTTACCCAACAGGGAATGTAGAACCTTAGGTACGATGGATGCTGCGTCTTCTTAATTCTGTAATCTAAACTAGTAGGAAGGTGTACAGGTGGAAGGAGATAGAGTCAGGATACTTGGGTTCAAATACCAGTTCTGACACCATCTGGCCCTTAGCAAACCATTTAACCTCTTGGAGCCTCAACCTACTCATTCATAAAAATGAGAATATTGGTGTTTTTACTACTGGCACCACTGGGTGGTTTGAGGAAGGTGGCATGTACATCTGAAAGCTAAACTGTCATTAGCAAGTCTTGTGCCTGGTGCAGCACTAACTCCACCCGAAGCAAGTGGCCCAAAATGAGCCTCAGATCAACTCTTAGAGTTAAGATACATACACAGAGCTAAAGGGTGAGATATAGAAAGGGAAGCCAGGTTAAGAGAGAGCTCCCCTGGGGTGCCGTGGTTCAGAGACTATAGGTCATCTAGTAGTAACTCTTTGAGTTAATTCTTCTGTTTCATTGCTGCTGAAGGACTGCAAGTGTTCTCAACATGCTCAAAATTTGCTGCCCTAGGAAAAAGTTCTTATCATCCCACCCTAGTTACAACTCTGCTTAAAACACTCAATAAACGTGACCTGTCACTTCCATTTCAACTTGATCTAGTGCATACAAATGTCTACAATTATGGTCAAGATGGGCCAGATTCCTTCAGTAGGATGGAAGTTCTCTGAAGGTAAGAATTATCTCTTTTTTGTGTGTTTGTATCTTCAGTGCCTGGTACAGTACCACCCCACCTCCAATCACTTTTATGTATACTAGTATATGTACATGTTGCCTCCCAAGATAGAATGTAAGCTCCATGAGGGCAGTATCTGTATCTGACTTTGGTTTCTGGATCAACAGTTGGGGCTTAATAAATTATTGTTGGTTGTTCGATTGATAAGCAACAAAAGAAGACATATTTTGCTGATTTTCATTGTGATCAAAACCCCCCAAATCTTACCGACAATGGGTGGTCCCAGGCTATTTCCAGCTCCTGCAAAGAACATTAAAATCCCATAGGCATGGGTCAATTTCTCAATGCCCACAGTCTTGGTAGTCACATATGGGAAGATGGACCAGTTGCCAGAGAAAAACCCGATTATCCCAGAAAGTATTGCCAATGAGACATAGCTTTTGGCAAAGGGAATAGCACATAAGGCCAGGCTGATCAATACCAAGGTGGCTGAATAGAGATAGACAGTGTTGATGAACTTGACATCCGCCAGTGCTCCCAAGAGAATCTTTCCAACAGCTGTCATAATGCCTATGATTGAGACAAGGGGCACGATAAATTCTTCCTCCCTCACATTTGCACTTCTGGCAACATCTTCCATCAGCAGCAAAGGTGGAAAGCCCCCAATGTCATAAAGTAAGATGGCGATGAAAAGTGCAGAAAAGACTTTATTCTTGAATAAGATGACCGTCTCTGACCAATAGCTCTGACACAGCTGCCATTTTCTCTTGGCCAGCTGTTTACAAAAATACTTCTGTTCCACGGCTTTCTTTTTGTAAACATCGGTTTCTTTTGTCTGCACTGTGGCTGACTCTTTCTCATGTAATGGACTCTCCTGTTTGGAAGCACGAATGGTCAAAGGTCTCACAAATTTTTCTTCACTGTAGCCTTTTTCAAGAATGCTAACGTTCTCTTCCAGGGTCTTTTCTTTCTCATTGTATATGGAGTATTGGGCAGAAACACTTTCAACAGGCGCTTTTTCTGGTGGAGGGCTGGTAGAGGACCCCAGGGGTCTCATCAAAATGCCACAGGGTAATATATTTAGTGCCACAGCACCCACAATGAGCAGACATCCATCCAACCCATACAGTTCAAGCAATTCTCTCTGAAGTGCAGCATATATAAAAAGTCCAACGCTGGACCCTGGAAAGGAAAAGAGAACCGCTCAGTCTTTATCATACTGCCTCACATTAAGAGAGAACCTCATGGTTAAGCTCAGGCTTCTCATGCCATGTTTTCATAGCAAGCTTGGCTGCCATTTTTATGGGAAATTATAAATGCCTTGATATTTTTTAAAATGTAGAGAAGTGTGTATTCATTCACTTATTCATTCAATATGCATTTATCAAACACTTACTATGTGCCAGGCTGGGGATTAAAGGCAAAAAAAGAAACAGTTCCTGCCTTCAAGGAGCATCCATTCTATTATATAAAAACTCTATTGAGCAAGTAGATAAGTAAATAAGATTCAAATTGGTTTCTCTGCTTCCAATCTCTCCCCTCACCAAGATGTCCTCTACAGCTGCTATGATGAAGCTGTATCTCATTCTGGTCCCCTGATCCCTCCCCCTCCCCACCCCGTTAGTTTAGTAAGTACATAAGAAGCCAGTATAAGCTAACAATAATAGGAAGTAAGAATGTAAAGAAGAGTACAGAAGTCATTTGCAAAACCATCTTGTTAATTGACTGAGACCACATCCTGAGACTATGTTCGAAATTAGGGGAAGCCAGCTAGGCCCCATTAATTGTCCTCAATCTGCAGAGAAGCACCAGAGATGTCACAGTAAAACAAGCAGAACGTTACATAAATTAGGGATCCCTAAGGTGGCCTTTGATAACTCTGAGATGAAATTGATATGTCAATGTCAATGTCTAAGGGGTGGATAGAGTTAAAACAGCCCCCCAAACTCTACAAAAATGGGACCCCCAAACCCCGCCCCTCCTGCCTTCCTCTACCTGTTTTGCTTCCATGCTACCCATGAGCTCCCAACTCTGATTCAGTTACCAAGTGACTCTCCCCAGTCTCCTCCTGGCCACCCCTGGCTGCCTCTGTACTCACTGTGCCTCATTAAATGCATTACTCCCTGCTTGCTTCCAATGTAGTCTTTCCTGGAGACCATCCAAAGAGCCTTGCATGTTCACCTTGACCCAAAAGGGACCCCTTGGTAGTCCCCTTCCTTTAGCTCCCAGGACTGAGACCTTGAAATGAATGAGCTGGATTCTGTGACTCCACTGGGAGAAAACAAGGGCAGGCAAAGGAACCTTGTACCCCTCCTAGGAGGGACCCCCCCCCTCATTGTTGGGCCATAACAGAATAGCCACTAGTTCTATGATACTCCAAATGAGCAGGTGCTTCCAATCCACAAACACACAGTATGACCCAGAGTATCATAGAATATCAGAAATTAAAGAGAGCTCAGAGATCCCATAGGAGATCTCCCCCTTTTGTAGAGGAGGGAACTGAGACCCTGAGAAGGAAGTCATTTGCAAACCATTTGGTGGTAGTGCTGGGACTCCAAGCCAGGCTTATGATGCCCAAGTCCAATTAGGTCAAACTGGCCTGATCCATTTTAGGTCTTGCTCGAATGGGAAAATCAGTGTTTTAAAAACTCAGATTGCACTGAAACATGCTCCCATGAAACAACAGGGAGGAAATAAGCTACTCTTACAGAAATACGCTTTTTTTTTGACAAAAATGATCATCCATTAAAATGGTTTACTCCAAGAGGAAAGAGATAGACAAAATATGAAGTGATAGAAGAATTTGCTGCCATCTGGAGAACATTCTTCACCCAGGATTCCCCATCAACATCCATCTGTCAGGACCAGATGCCCAGGAACAGGCCAAGTGGCTGGTGGGCATGTGATGTTCTGCATAAAGACGTGTGACTTTGGAATCACAGGTTCCCCTTCCTAAATTGTTTGTGGTTACCCTCAGGGCCTTCCCCAAAAGAAAACTACAAGTTAAAAAAGAAATGGGAAATCAGTAGGATGTAAGCTTTTTGAGGGCAGGGACTACTTGGTTTTTGTCTTTCTATCCATGGCACTTAGTACAGTGCCCGGCACATAGTACGTGTTCAGGAAATAGATGTTGAATGATTATGAACTCCTCGAGGGCAGGGACTGTCTTTTACCTCTTTCTGGATCCCCATCACTTAGTATAGTGTCTGGCATATTGTAGTTGCTTAGTAAATTTTTACTTATTATTGATTGACTGAATAAATGAATGAATGATCTGTTTCCTGAGGTTGTCAACAACGTTTGCGTTTTTAAAGAGTCTAAATAATATGTTCAGAGAATCGCAGAGCTCAGTGACCAACTAGTTTAAGGCTTGTCTGACCAAGAATCGTACCTGACAAGGTTGGGGGGAGGGCAGAATCCAGCCATCATATGAAGACCTCCAAAGATTAGGGAATTCCCTCATAGCTTTCAAGGAAGCCCAATAGAACATTTTATTCCTTACTACAATCCTGACTTTCTACTCATTGTTCTTAGTTCTTCCCTTTGTGGCCAAGCAAATGAATCCAATGCCTCTGCCACATATGACAATACTTGCAGTCAGCCATCATGCCTCCTTAAGTCTTCACTTCTCCAGCCTAAAAACTCCCAGTTTCTTCAACTGATTCTCCTATGGCATGGAATCAAGACTCCCTACTTTTCTGGTTGCCCTTTTTGGCTCACTCTCCCTCCAGTTTATCAATGCCATCTCTATAAAATGGCATCCAGAACTGAACACTCCTAACATGCTTTGACTTGGGCATAATTGAGACATGATCATATCTTTGTAAGGAAACACATCCTTTGAAAGTTTCCAAACAACACATGGAAACGTTCCAAAAGCCCACCCAACCTTCGGGACTTTTCAAAGCCCATTAGCAGTTTTTCCATTTGGAGCACATGACTATTCTCCTGTAAAGCTCTGAGTTCGGTACCTTGAACCATTAGGCACCTCACAGGGCTGTGGAGCTTGGTGTTTCTGCTTCATGTGGAGAAAAAAAAAATCATCATTCCCAGCATTTACCAGATGTGTGTATCTGCCAAATTAAACACAATCTGCACAAAGTCGCAAGGCTGGGGAGATGAAAGAAATAAAAACTATATTTATTGAGCACTTCTACCCTCTATAGATAGGATCCAAAAGATATAGGTGTGAAAAGGGAGATGGGCTTGCCAGTTGGCATGCAGGAGTGGTGTCAGATTGGCAACCCACGTGCTATGTGGGCATCTCTACAATGTCCATAGTTCTAGAACAGGGGCTCTTAACCTGGGTTCCATGAACTTGTTTTTTAAACAATATTTTGATGACTGTATTTCAATTTAATTGGTTGACTTTGTAAGCCTATCAATTTTAATTTTTGCATTAAAATATTATTCTGAAAAGGAATCCATAGGCATCAGCAGATGGCCAGTACATGAAAAAAAGGAAGACTTCTCAAGCTATAGAAATATCCAGCCACCCCCAGCATATTGGATGGACTCTCTATGGGGAATTTATGAGAAGTCATGGGTAGTTGTACCACTGGAGAAGAAGGAGTGGATAGGATTCTTCTTGCACTGTGGGAAGGAGATTAATTCATATAAGATTAATTCATTCATTCGGTTCATTTCAAAAGCACTAATCCTGAGCCTGAAAAGCCAGGCCCTTTGCTAGGTGCTGGGAATACAAAAACAAAGATGAATACAGCCCTGCCTTCAAGGAGCATACATTCTCCTGGGAATGACAGTTCCATTAAGTAACGTACCCACCACCACTAACAACAATAGCAGTTAGCGTTTATATAAAGTTTGAAAAGCAATGCATGATAAGGCATTTTGACATAAGGTGCTTTTGCTGAGTATTGTGGAAGGAAATGTCTATTTTTGGATTCCGGTGCCTTCAAAGTCTTACATCCTAAGAGAAATAATAACAACAGCTAACACTTATATAGCATGTGATACACATTATCTCATTTGAGGTAGGTGCGATTATTGTTCCCATTTTACAGATGAAAAGACTGGGGCACTAAGAGGTGATATGGCTTGCCCAGGGTCACACAGTTGCTAAGTGCCAGGGGCTGGAATTGCACCCAGCTTTTACTGGCTCTAAAACCATCCCTCCATCTTTTCTCCATGCTGCCTCTTTTCTATTTCAAGCTTCCATTAAATCTGCTACAAGACTTTCAAGACCTTCTAAGCAGAGCAGTGAAATGTGGTTCTGTTGCCATGCTAGTAAAATCGCTGTGCCAAAGAGCCAGAAAAATCTCAGCTCAGGTCCTAGCTTGGCCACTAGTTTTGTGATAATGGAGGAGTGGCTTCTCCTCTCTGATTCTGATGAATTTCTCCATCTGTAAAATGGAGATAATAACATTTGCATGACCTCCCTCATGGGGTTGTTGTGAATAAAGCATTTTATAAAGCTCAAAGTACTATATTCATGCCGGTTGTTTTTATTGCTAACAATACTTAGAGCAGAAAGAGCCTTAGAGTCAGGAGACCTAAGTTCAAATCCCTCCTCAGGTATTTCCTATCTGGGTTGCCCTGGGAAAGCCATTTAACCTCCTTAAGCCTCAGTTTCCATATCTGCCAAATGGGGATGACAATATTTACATTATCTCTTTGATAAAGTTGTGAAGAAAGAACTTTGTAGACTATAAAGTACTGTAGACACCAGAGCTATTACTTTTATTCTGTGGAGAATATTTGATAATTTTTTCTAATTCTGAAGCAAATAAGACCCATTAATGACGTGTAGATCTCAGTACAACTTTTTGAAATTGTGACATCAGCTTCTTAAGAATAAAGTAACTCACAGTAGAACTTTATCTCCCTCAAGAGAAAGTGTCCACAAACAATCTCATCAAGAAATAAAATTTAATAGACATTCTTTTCTAAATTACTCACATGAAATTGGGAAAGGGGAAAAGAATATAAAGTTGGCTTCCTTAGTGAGCACATCTTTACACTAGATCACAGCCAAAATCCCAAGAAACAATCTCACCATATTAAGATCATAGACTCAGTACCTCTACACTGACCCATCTACCATTTTGGTTTTGGTTAGAAGCTCAAGGCTTCTATTCACATTGCAATCTTATAGGTCACCAAAGGACAGTGAAGAGATGCGCTGTGAATGTAATCAAGCTATGGGATGTTAACAAGAAGAGTATAAATGCAAGGAGTACCAGGAAAAGCTTCATCCAGGATACATATGGCAGGAGAAAAGGTAAGCCAGTCCTACAGCAAGAGGCAATGAGGACAGGTGGACAGTTAGAGGGGTAAGAAGACCCTCAGTGCATTAGGGTCTCTGAGGATTACTAAAGAAACGACTTACACAAGAAGGTAGGTGTGGCTATGTTGCAATCTGCAGCCATGGAGGAAATATGAATAAATGAATGAACAAATGAATGAATGAATGAATAAACAAATGAATGAATGAACAAATGAATGAATGAATGAATGAACAAACACTGATTAAAGCCTCTGAGGAGCCAAGCCCTTGGAGTAGAAACAAAACAAAAAAAAAATGAGACAGTCTCTGCTCTCCAGGAGTTTACCTCCTAATTAGGAGAAGACAAAACATATACCAGCATTTAATGAGATGCTGTATTCAACCTGAGTGTTAGCTTAGGAGACATTGCACCACCCCCATTTACCAGGGTGAGTGAAAGTTTCTCTTGGGTAAAGAATAGAGAATATCAAGTACCTGTATTTCTACCCCTGGGGAAAGACTACTTGAATAAATTTCACTCTGGGTCCTATTTTCTGGACAAGTTTTGAAGGCTGCAAATCTCCTATAGAGTTAGAAAACTTACCTGTTGAAATCAGGCCAAGCGCAAGACCTCGGCGTTTATCAAAATACTGGCATGTAATGGTCACTGCTGCAGTGTATAATAAACCACATCCGAAGCCTAAAACAGATAAACAAAGAAATCACACATGCGAAAAAGACCATAGGACTTCTATGTGGAGTATAATCCAATGGGCCATGATCGATTAGTAACTTGACCAAACTTTTAACAAAGTTTTCTAGATCGTAGATTTCTTCACATCTGCCTTGGATCCCATTAGCAGAGGGTTTAATTTTTTAATAGTATTTTTCCCCAATTACATGTTAAGATAATTTTTGGCATTTTTTTTAAGTTTTGAGTTCCAAATTCTCTCTCTTCATCTGTCCCTCCCCTGTCCCATCCCTGAGACAGTAAGCATTCTGATATAGGTTACATATGCACAATCATGGAAAACATTTCCATATTAGTCCTTTGCACAAGAAGACACAAATTTAAGAAAAGGAATAAAAGGAAAGAAAGAAAGAAAGAAAGAAAGAAAGAAAGAAAGAAAGAAAGAAAGAAAGAAAGAAAGAAAGAAAGAAAGAAAGAAAGAAAGAAAGAAGGAAAGAAAGAAAGAAAGAAAGAAAAAGAAAAAAAGAAAGAGAAAGAGAGAGAGAAAGAAAGAATACTTCAGTCTGTATCCAGACAATATTGGTTCTTTCTCTGGAGGCGGACAGCATGCTTCATCATGAGTCCTTTGGGATTGGCTTGGATCATGTATTGCTGACAATAGCTAAGTCATTCATAGTTCTTCATTGTACAATATTGCTGTTTCTGTGTACAACGTTCTCCTGGTTAGCAGAGGATTCAATCTCAATGGTCACATCTAAGTTTCCTCTTCACCAAGTCTTTCAGGCAATCTCTCTGCATCTTCATATCCACTGTATTCCTCTCCATGAACTTTATGATCCAACCACACTGGTGGGCTGCCTAGCTGTTCCTCCCACATGACCCTCCATCTATCATCTCCTTCTTTGCACTGGCTGACCCCAACACCTGTGATGTTTTTCCTTGCCACCTCCACCTTTTAGCAGACTAGCTTCCTTTAAGCTGAGGCCTTTCCCACTCCTCCCACCAGCTGCTAATGCTTTCCCCTCTGAGATTACCTTCCGATGACTGTATATAGCTTATATATTTCTAGGTAATATTTGTCTCCAGCATTAGAATATAAAACCCTTGAGGGTCTTTTCTGCCTTTTTCTGCCCACTGCTGAGCACTGTGTTGACACAAAATAATACATATATATGTATAGACTGATTGAGCAACGCAATCTTGCTTTCTCTGATAAAAAAGAGAGAACCCTAGTTGCTTCTTCCTTGAACAACCAACTGACCCATTTACCTATTTTCTTGACCTTCTCCAGGCTGAAAGAGCTGAATTTTTCCTGTGTTTGCCTATCTTCACACCATGAGCTGGTGTGTGACCTAGACACTTTGTTTTGGCAAGGACACTGACCAATTGAAAAGTAATCCAGGGAGAGCAATCAGACTGTTGAAGGGCCTCATGCTCATGCCTGTGAGGGTCACATGCCAGGTGTGGATCAGACAAAGGAACTGGGGATATTTAGTCTGGAGGACAGCAGACTCAGGGAGGATATGGGAGTATTGTTCAGCTCTCTGACTGGCTCTCACTCAAGGGAAGAAGAATTAGACCAGTTCTGTTTCCCAATGGGAGAAGAAGAGTAAAAAGGGAAGGAGTTTCAAAGAGACACATTTAGAATTAATGTAAGGAAAAGCTTCCTAGCAATTAGAGCTAGCCCAAAGTAGACTTTGGGAGGTCACCGAACATCTTTATGTAGAGGTAAGTGATAACTTGTCAGCTATGTTGAGTTGGGGGGTAAAGGGGAAGCCTCTTTAAATATGGATTGGACTAAAAGGCCTCCCAGGACCCTTGTCATTCTATTCAATGTCAAAAAAAATGGACTCTTGTAGGGATGGCTACACCCACATTTAGCCTAGGAATGGTCACATCTCCCTTGAACTGCTAGTGGCTCATTTCCTTATTCTTTATTCCTCATCTCTGCCAGGGTTTTAGTAGAGGGCAGTTAAGCATTCCAACAAAATCCAACTGTGATATGTCATCCTGGTGTGGGGGTGACTTGGATTAAAAGCTGTGCACACTCTGACAGGTCTTACTAATCTGGAAAAACTTCAGTGACAGATCCAGAAACAAACTATGTGTCTAACAACCCCGGACCAGCTGGGTTAAGAACAGAGGCACCCAACCCATGGGTAAGCCACCAGGTGGTGATTATTTTGGGCCACAGCAACTCATAAAATCCTCTGCAAAAGAGTGTGGCTCCCCAAGATCTGCATCAGCCCCCTCCCCAGTGAAATCCAGCCCTTTGGAAGTAAGCTTTGTCCATCAACCTTGGCTGTCTGGCTTAAACCCAAATCTGCCCTGGTCAAGACTTGAGATTTCCTATAGCTTCATTTTAGTCTGACAAGGTTTCAGACTTGATCTCTACTTTTGAAGCCTGCCTTTGGCTTTTCCTGCTAAAATGTGAGCCAAAAGAGAGAGAGAGAGGAAAGAAAGAAGGAAGAAAGGAAGGAAGGAAGGAAGGAAGGAAGGAAGGAAGGAAGGAAGGAAGGAAGGAAGGAAGGAAGGAAGGAAGGAAGGAAGGAAGGAAGACATTACTTCAGTAAATTATAATGTGGTCAATCCTTCATCTTTCTTTAAATACATCTCTGTCTAACTGGTCTTCTGCAGCCATCCTCTTCCTTGTTGAATCCATTCTCCACAGAGGTGCCAAATCCATAGTCCTAAAGCATAGGTCTGAACGTGTCACCCCCTACCCCCACCCAAGGAATGGAAGTGACTCTTGATTGCCTCTGGGTCCTCATGTGATCCCTAAAGCCTTTCCCATTCTGACTCCAGGCTTTCCCGTCTTCACTGACCATAGCTCTGTGGACCCACGGATCTTGAGAGTTGGAGGGGAGCCATCCAACCCATACATGACTCTTACTAAAATGTACCCTGCCTAAAGACCTCCAATGAGCAGTAATCCATCCAGTCTTGAGGTGGCTAACCAGGTGTTAGGAAATTTTATCTTGACATCAGCACTTGTCTCTGCCACTTGCCCTCCTTGTTCCTAGTTCTGCTCTCTAGGACCAAACAGGACAAGTCTTCCAGAAAATCACCCTTTAAATACCCGAAGATCACCATCACACCTTTCCTGTCGATTGCTCTCCAGGTTTCAAACATTCCCAGTTCCTTCAACTGCTCTCCCATGACACAAACGAAGAACATGGCATGTGAGTTGGGTGGTCCATCTATTAGCAAACACCTGCCAAGCAGCTTTCCACAGAATGCTCTTCCAACTAAACACTGAGTTCCCCAGACTTGGTACTCCAACTGCTGCCTCCATGCTTTGGCAACCTCTGTCCACTTCCTCTCTCCATGTCCTTCTTACCTCCTCTTCTCAGAGTGCCTTAGAGCTACTTTCCATTTTCAATTTCTGGACCGTCATCTATGAAAAGTCTTTTCTAATACCCTTACTCTTCCTTTCCCTTCTTTTTCAAGTTATCTCATATTCATTCATCTCATTTCTCTCATTTCATCCTCACAACAACCCTGTGAGGTATAGGTGCTATTATTATCCCCAATTTACAGATGAGGAAACTGAGGCAGACAGAGGCTAAGATGACTCGCCGAGGGTCACACAGCTAATAAGAGTTTGAGGTCCAATTTGAATTTAGGTCTTCCTGATTCCAGGCCTGGTATTCTATCCACTGCACCACCTAGCTTCCCCATCATTTAATTATTTTAGTGGTTCCCTCCACCACAACAAGAAAACTAAGGTATTGGTATTAGGGAAGAGAAAAGCGTTGGCACATAACACCACCTTGAATAATAAAGAGCTGATAGTGTCAATAACCCCAAACCACATCATGTTTAGTCACTTCCATAGAGCAGGCTTTTATTTTGGGAGGAGAATCATAAGAGTACCCATGGACCAGAAACTCTTGAGCAACAGTGAGTTACTCACACATTGAGATTTATAATCACAGATCCAGCTCTAAAAGGGACCTTAGGGAACATCTACTCCATCCTTTCTCCCATTTTACAATGAGGAAATTGAGGCTCTGGAAATAGATAATTTGCCTACTATATGACACCAGATATGGTTCCAAATATCCTGATGTTTTCCGTGGTGTAGACTAGGGGCTCTTAACCTAAACTTGAGGGGGGGGAAATACACATACCCATATACATGTATATTTGTGTACATATATGTATATACACATATGTGCATGTGTATATACCTATATGCATGCATGTACATATGCATGTGTGTATACATGTGTGTGTGTGTATTTTCCCCCCAGGCACATGCTGGAGCCAGCTAATACAAACCCAGAAGTCCCAGTTGTTAAATTGTGGGCGTGAACATTCTCACCTCAGAAATCACCAAATACTACAAATCAGGGTTTGATTCATTATACTGTTATTGTCTAGGTAAGAAAGTGATGGCAAAGATGTGAATCATGCAGATTAAACTCTGTCATATGTACATCCACCTGCCCAGAGCTGCTTGTTAAACATTTACCAGCAAACTGCTATCTCTATTTCAGTATAATTGGTTTTCTTGGTCATCCTATTACTTTATTTTATGCATTAAAAACATGATTGTGGAAAAGGCTCCCTAGGCTCCCCAGGATGCCCAGGGGGTCCATGATACGAAAAAGGTGAAGAATGCCTGGTATAGACCAGATATCTAGTTGGCTGGCTCTTGATCTCATTTTAGGGTTATGTTCCCACAAATACTGATTTACCAGGAAGTCACCAAGAAGTGCTGTAAGGTAACTTCAGGTCAAGAGCAAACAAAGGACCATCTTTTATGACGGTACCATGAAAAGGCCAATAAAAACTTTCACTTCTGCTAAAAGGAATAAAAGTGAAGCAGATTTTGTCCGTTTGTGTAATTGAAGGAAGAGGATCGGGCTAGGAAAGCATTTCTCCTCACCAGTCTCAGAAAGATCACCAAAGGGAGAAGGGAGTCTGTCTACATGGCAAGGAATAGATAGGAAGAAAATAGCATTTTAACCATAGGTGTGCTGGTTGTCAGGGATTACACTTTATCAACTCCCTCACCTCTCCTCCAGTGAACACTACAGCCGCCCACTTGCCATTTCCTGTATAATGGCAGACGCCATCTCCTGCCACAGGGCATTTGCCCAGGTTGAATACTCATGACTGAAATAAAATCCCTCCACCCTGTTGCCTCTTGGAGCCCTGCTGTAGGTGAGGATGTCAGGAGGCTTTGGCATTCTTCCCCTCATGTCTCATCAGGGTGGGGGGTGGTGAGCCAGAATCCTCAGCATCTAGGCTAGTGGTCTACCAAGCTAATAATAATAAAAAACCACAATGACAGTAACAATAACAATACTAAAAATGGCACTTAGCATCTATGAGCTTCTTTAATGTTCTCAAAGCACTTTACAAATATTATTTCATTTGGTATTCACAACTCTCAATTAGAATGACTTGGTTGTACGTATCTTTTAAGAATAATAATGATAATGATAATAGCTAACATTTATTTAGCACCTACTATGTGTCAGGCACTGTGTGCAGCGTTTCACAAATATTATTCCATTTGGTGTTCACAACTCTAGATTAGAATGGATTGGTTGTAACTATCTTTTAACAATAATAGTCAACATTTATGTAGCACCTACTATGTGTCAGGCACTGTGTGCAGTGCTTTACAAATATTATTTCATTTGGTGTTCACAACTCTAGATTAGAATGAATTGGTTGTAACTATCTTTTAATAATAATAATAACAACAATAGTAAACATTTATATACCACAGTGCCAGGCACTGTGCTAAATGTTTAACAAATATCTCATTTGATCCTCACCACAACCCTGTGAGATATAGGTGCTATTATCATTCTCATTTTACAGACAAGAAAACTGAGGGCCTTTCTGACTTCAGGTCCAACACTTTATCCATTGAACTATCCAGCTGCATAGATATTTGCCATTATTAATTATCATTATTATTTTATTGTGGCTCCTATTCTTTTTGCTAATGGATGACTCTCTGTAGAAGTGAGAGAAGAGGGATATATTTAGAAATGAAGATAATATAAAAATGACAATATCTATATCTATCTATTTTTTAATTGATACACACACACACACACACACACACACACACACACACTCACACACACACACACAGGAAAAATAGCCTTCGATCTGTATCCCCTGAAGCCCCTGGTGGGGATGAGGTCTCTTACCAACCGCAGTTCCATATGAAAAGAACAGAAAGTAGAGGTTTGGAGCATAGGCGCTGATCATGAGGCCCCCTGCCACCATGAAGCCACTGAAGATCGCGACGGGTCTTGCACCAAAGGATTCAACACAGAGACTACAGATGGGGCCTAAAAGTAAAACGAAACAAAACAGTAAGCTCACCAGAAAGTTGACTCCCTGTTCCCAGCCTCAAAGAACATATAATTTAGTAAATAAAAAGTTCCGTATTCCTATGGGGTCTTAGGAAAAGGTTGTCAAGACTGTCTCTGTTTTTGGCACCTCCTGATTCCCACACAGAGCAACTCTTGCTCCCTGCAGGAGGTATACAGTAGGTGCTCACTAAATACTTCTTGGTTATTTTGGAGGAGCAAGTAACTTCACCTCTCAGCGCTCTGGGCTGACTATTAGCTCTGACTGATTAGCTGCAGAGAAGGTGCCAACCTGCATTGGTAGAGAGTTTCCTGTCACAATGAAATCATAGGAAAGAGGGAGCAGCTTCATTCTGCTTGGCCCTGGAGGGCCAAACAGGAGCTATGGGTCTAAGTTACAAAGAGGTAAATTGAGGGTTGATGTCAAAAAAATCTTCCTACCAGTTCCAAAGTGGGAGGTGCTGGGTCACCACGAGTGCTTATTTCTGGAGTTTAGACCACCCCTTCTCAGGCAGAGATGCTTTTGAGGAGACATCTATCCAGGAACAAGGTTGACCAATCACACGATTTTCAAGCTAAGGGACTTTAGGAATCATCTTGTTCAGCCCTCACATTTTATAGATGAGGAAACTGTGGCCCGCAGAGGCAAAGGGAGTGTAGGTCACAAGGGCATGGTTGGTCATAGGGCTGAGATTTGAACCCAGGCTCCCAATGGGATGGACTTTCCACTGAACACCTCTCCTTTTGATGTCCCCTGCCAATGCTGCGATTTTGAGATTTAAATGGAATCAAGAATGTGTATGTAGGTGACACTGATACGGACCATGTTCCGAGGAAGCATGGGACAGTGGAAAAGAGTAATTTTGATGGAGCCAGAGGTCCTGGCTTCAAACCCCAGCTCTGCTGCTGACCACCATGTTAGGCAAGGCATTCACCTCTCTGGCCTCAGTTTCTTCATCTACAAAATGAAGTGACTGGAGGTCCCTTCCAGCTCCATCTTTGGCATTATCTCCCACCTACAGGGGAACCAGAGGAGTTGTAATGGAAAAAATGGAGAGATTTTCTCCGGCCATCTCTAACTTAGAGGCAGGTAGGTGGTACAGTGGGTAGAGCTTGGGATTTGGCACCAGGATAGACCTGAGTTCAAATCCTGCCTCAGACATTTACTGGCTAAGTGATTCTGGGCAATTCACTTAACCTCTCTCTGCCTCAGTTTCCTTATCTGTAAAATGAGAAGATTAGATTTGACAGCTTTTCCATCTTTTCCAGCTCCAAGTCTAGGATTCTGTCATTCTAAAGCGTCTGTTACATCTATGACATCCAGACTTCTACTCGTGCTCCTAAAAGACAGGGGATGGGGGTGCATGGCCAACCTATGGATGAAAGGGACCCCCCAGCAGAGTCAACCTACAATCAGGTAGAATACTAATAATAATGATTATAACAATTACCTCACATTTATAGAGCATTTAAAGGTGTCCATGCATGGTCTCATTGTAAGTTAACCACAAGGATGGCTGGAAAGGTGATGAAAGACCCACCTAGCCAAAACCATCTCTGTTCATTTTCCCTGGCCTTCCCCATGCCTGGAGATGTCTCCTTCCTTCTCTCCTCCTTCAGGCTTCTCAGCCAAAACCCCACCTTCTCTGAGGGGCCTCTCCACATCTCCCCAAATGCCAGCATCTGCCCTCTGCTGATCATCCCCAATATATCCCGTCTATAGTTAGGTTGTACATAGCTGTCTACGTGTTGTCTTCCACCCACCCTCCAGCCATTAGACTTGGAGCTCCTTGAGAGTAGGGACTGGATTTTATTTTTTTTGAGCCTGCCTTCGTATCCCTAGTGCCTGGCACACAGTAAGTGCTTAATAAATGCTTATTGCCCATTTGTCTGCCATCGTTTCATTCATTATCTGGTAGTTGTATTATCCCCAGTATCTGGTACAGGCCTGGAACCATAGTAGGTGCTTGATAAATGTTTGTTAATTGACTGATGGTGAGACAGAGACAGAGACAGACAGAGAGGAGAGAGAGAGAGAGTAACAGACAGAAATACAGAAATAGAGATTGAGCATTTATTAAAGGAATGTTACTTCCACGAAAATAGCTAGAGATGGAGTCAAAGGGCACATACTAAGATTCACATCTCTCTAGATAATCTGCGGATCCTGGGAGTTCTAAGCCCCATTGGAGCCAATATGTAACCAAAGAGCAACCTGGCATTTTTATACAGTATTTCATATCTCAAGGATCTGTGATTTTATCCCACAAATATCCCTTCCACCAGGGCAGGATACACCCATGATGCTTTGGTCTAGGGGTCCTTAACCCTTTTCGTGTTCTGGATTTCTTTGGTAGGCTAGGGAAGCCTATGGCCCTTTCTCAGAATAATGTTTTTCAAAATCATAATTGAAGGAAATGTTAAATTTCAGTTAGAGGTTAGTAAAAATAAAGTTGTAATCTTTTTCCATCCAAGTCCACAGATCCCCTAAAATCTATTCACAGCCTCTCCTCCAAAATGGTGGTGGATCACAGACCAAGGTTAAGGGTCCCTGCCATAGTAGATGTTTTTTGTTATTTGATGCCATTGAAAAATTCATCATTCAGCAGATAAGCTTGAAATGAACCCCCTGCATTTAGATAGCCTCCATGAACAAACACAAAGTCATTCCTTGCCTGGCCCCTGTCTGAAGCCTTTCTATCTTGGCAAAACCTACCAGCGCTTGAGCATAGCATTTGAGGCCCTGGGACCCCTTCCCACCAAAATGAGGCATCAAAAGAGGACTTTTGTGTATCTCACATATTTCTGTGACATACACGAGATAAAAATTACTGCTGGATTGACATCAAAGCCAGCAACCCAATAAAGAGCAGAGCATTAAACAACCCTGCCAACGCAAATAGGAGCAAACATCCAGCAATGCTCCATTAAGACGTTCACTTTGTATTTGCACTTCTGACCTCATTGAGGCCTAATTTATCTGTAGACCCTCAAGTTTCTGTCATGATTTCAGGCCGGTGCTTATAAATCCAGTGGGTACAACCAGCATTTGTTCTCCATCATGGGCTAGGAGCCATTGGATCATTGAAATCACATTACTCAAATGATGGAAAATTTTGGAATTCTCAGGCTTAGAAAAGAAGTAGAAATCTGGCTCTAACAAATATAAAACTCATAAGGCTGTAAACCTCTCAATAAATACTGAGCATGAAAGCACACTTCCAAAGATAGCTTGTAAATACTTTATTATGTTTAGGATGCTATCTCCCTACCATTAAACCATAAACTCCTTGAGGACAGGGATTGAGTCTGCTTCTATTTTGCATCCCCAGCTCTTAGCACACAGCAAGGGCTGAATAAATGACATTTTTGTTCATTCATTCCTTTCCCTGAGGGAGCTGAAGGGGCCTTAGAGATCACAAAAACTCCTAGTCTCAAGACTGGAAGGGTCCTCGGGGCAGTCTAGTCTAACAAGAATCATCCCCCTAAAGCAACCATCCAGATTGCTTGAAGACTTCAAAATGCCCTAAAAGAACCTTTTTAATAGCTCTAATTGTCAAAGATTTTCCTGACATCCAGCCCAGACTTGCGGGACTGAAGCTTCTCCCCTCAATTCCTACTTCTGCCCTCGGGGACCAGATAAAACAGTTCTCCTCCCTCCTCCAAATGCTCAAAGCTGTTTGGTTAATCGTGATCTCTCCCTGCCCTTCCCCAAGATTTTTGTTCTCCAATATAAATACTTCATTCCTTACATGGATCCTCCCCTGGGTTGGCCTGGAGGTCCTTCACCATCTCGCTCTCCAGCTTCTCAAAGTCTTCTCTAAAATGGGTTAGGCACCCAGTTGGGAACATGGTACTCCAGATGGGATCTGAGACGAGTACAGTACAGTGGGATGGCCTCTCTCTAATGCCTTTCTAAATGCTAATTCATGCTCACGATGAGGGGAAGGAAATAGACACAGATTTAGAGCCAGAAGGGGCCTTAAAGATCATCCAATCATCTAATCTCTTCCTTTTCAGTTAGATTATGAAGAAATTACTATTCGATTCTATCATTTGTTAGACCATACATGTGACTCAGTGTGGCAGGCAATTCTAAGACTATAAGTTAAAGAGGAGTTGCCAATCTGTGCAGCAGATGGAGTTTCCACACCAGAAGTTCTCTAAACTAATTAAATCATAGGCCACCCACCCCAGGCCACCTCCAGCTGGATCTTTACCCAGAACCTTTCCAAGAAGCCCTCACACCTGTACTATTGAGACAGTGGTTCTCCCTCTCTCAAAGTCTCTCCCCACTGGAATCCATCTGCCGCCAAAGGGATGTTCCTAATGAGTAGGTCCAACTGTGTCACCCCCTTACACAATAACCCCGGTGGCTACCCATTGCCTCCAGGATCTGATGGAAAATCTTGTTTGGCTTCTAAAGCTCTTCAGCACCTGGCCCCACTCCTACTTTTCCAATCTTCTCATACTCTGATTCCCCTTCAAGTACTTTATAATTCAGATAGCCTTGCTATTCCTCAGACAGGAGAGCCCATCTCCTGACTCCATGTCTTGGCACTGGACACTTGCCCTCATGCATTGAATGCTCTCCCTTCTCACTTCTATTTCTTGAGTCTCTTTTCAAGACCCAGTTCAAATCCCACCATCTACAAGAGGCTTGTGTCACCCCCATGTAAGCTCCTTCTCTCTGAAGTTGCCTTCCTTTTGCCCTGCAAATACATCTTGTATGTACCTAGTTATTGAGATGTTGTCTCCCCATCAGAATGTGAGTCCTCCAAAAGCAGGGACTTGATTTTTGCCTTTCTATACCTCTCCAGCACTTAGCACATTGCTTGGCACAAAGTTAGTGCTTAATAAATGTTTGTTGGTTGATCGACTAATCAAAGGTCTAGATCAAAAAATAAAAAAGGGAGGGGACAAAAGGAAATTTTTTGAAAATTATGAAAATGTTAGAAAGAAGTGAAAAATAATCACCTAGAGAGAAGAACCTAGACAAATGCCAACAGATTTTTAACTCGCCACCCATGTTCATACTGTAACCTGCTACACTTGTTGAGGGAGAAAGCCCCAGAAGTGTAAATTGCTATTAGCAAAGTCTTTCCCAAGACCTGGATTCTGTAAAGACTGCCCATCTACAGTTCTGTGATTAGTTGGCAGACCACAACACATCGATGCTCTTTTGGGGTCTGCTGCGAGTTGAAAAAGAGCCTTCCTTCGATCATTCAGCTCTATGTCTATTTCTGGGAACCATTTACACTCTGCAAAACCACACAGGCTAAACAGTGCAACAGTGAGGAAAACAGCAATACACAGCCATGAGCACTGCAATGACAAGCTACAGAACATGACAAGCTCAGGCTTTTTGCAACCAAAGGCAGGTGAGAAACTTTCTCTTTCTCCTGGTGCAGATCAGAAAGCTGGGGTGGGTCAAAGGGGTTGGGTCTGAAAGGTAGGAAGAAGAAGCAGGTGGCTCTACTGGGTCTTTCACCCTGAAATAGTGGCCTCCAGACCTTAAATATCATCTCACCCAATCCCCTTATGTTACAGATGAGAGAGATGAGGTCCAGAGGATGGAAAAAACTTTCCCTAAGTCATCTTAGGAAAACAGCCTTAGAGCCTCCTCCAGTGCTTTTCCCATAAAACTGCAAGACCAGTCTGATAGACAGGCCAGGACTGGTGATGGCAATGTTAGGTCACAGTCCAAACTACTCTACAATCGTTCTGTTAATGAGTGATACAGACATAGCTTTAGGGCTGTGACTTTAGAGCTAGTTGGAGGTTCAAAGGAGGCAGGACTTTGAATGATGTTAGAACATCTCAGACTTGATGCCTAGGAGAACATTCAACAACTTGTAAACCAGGCAGACTTGGGGGTCATTTTTCAGACAAAAAATTAAAATCTTTTTTGGGTTTTCAAGAACTGCTTCTTTCCCAAAAGCATCTTGGTCGAGTAGCTAGAGTGTTAGATCCAGAGTAAGATCGGTCTCTGGATAGAAAGCCCACCTCAGACACTTCTTAGCTGTGTGACTAAAGGCAAGTTCCTCAGTTTTCTCAACTGTAAAATAGGGACAATAATATCTGAAGTTCCTGTTTCCTAAGGCTGCTGCAATGCTAAAATGAAATCATGGCCATAAAGGCACTATAAAAATGTTAGTTCCTATCATCAGGCAATTTCAGGAAACTGGAGAGACCTGAAAGAATGGATTTCTTAGGAGGAAGCATGAAGGATCAGTACATGCCTGTAGTATTTCAGGATAATCTTAGAAGCCAAGACTTAGTATGGCAAGAGTTGATTGTGAATTGTTAGGATTACCTTATAAAATTGATTATTAAAAAAATAAGACTCTGCAATCTTATTAGACCTACTAATCAAAAGAAAGCATATTAGACAATTGTGGAAATGCATTCAGGGGCAGAAGAAGGGGAGGGAGCAAGCCATATCACTCGACCTTCTCAATTTCACAGAGCCCCATGGAGGTGATATGACTTGCTTACATGGGTAGTAGATAGCAGAACTGGGAATTTGAACCTAGGACCTCTGACCTTCAATTTAGTGTCCTGTCTCCTTCACCAAGTTGTTGTTTTCTTCTAGGGAATGTGATTTGACTCACGGTGGTATGGCTAAATCCATGCCAAATGTAATCAGGTAGAATGAAAGCTTCTTGGGGTCAGGAGCTGCTTTGTTCTTGCCTCTGTATCCCTGATTCACATGGTGCCTGGCACAGTGTAATAACTGATTAATTAGTGTTTGGTGGATTGAACTGAATGTCCCGTGTCCAAACCACTGAACCATGGGGAAGTAGCCAGCTGTTCGGGCATCCCAGTATAAACGCTGAATGCATGGAATGACCCTGCGCTATGGGCCACACACATTGGATGGCGGCACAGGCCACACCACCTTCTACCTCCACTCCTTGCCCTATCCAGCACCTTACATGGTTTGAGCAAGGATGTTTCTACGAAATGGTCCTAGAATCAAAAGATCACAAATGTGGAGTGAGAACAGACCTTGGAGATTATCGTGTCCAATACCTTCCTTCTACAGAGGAGAGAACGGAAGCCCCCAAAAGGGAAGGTGACTTGCCCAAGATCATTCAGGTACAAAGTGGAAAAGTCAGGATTTGAATCCAGATCCTCAGAGGTCACTAATGCAGTTTAATATCAGATGCTTCAATTCCCTTTAGAAACACAAAGCATTTACTTGGAGCTACTTACTTAAAATCAAGCCAACTCCATTGGCAAGCGATCCGACCCAGGCTGTCTTTCCTTTTCCTTCATGGAAGATATCCAGCCACTCGAGGTATAAGACTCCAACTGCTATTGGGGACCCATAGCACAGAAACTGAGTAAAGAAGGAAGCGATGACAATCACCCAGCCCCATCCGCCATCTGGAGGCTTTTTTGATTCCATCATTAAGTGAAATCAGGAGGTGGTTCAGCGGCAGGTCCTAAGCAAAAGTGAAAACCCAAAAGAAAAGGACATTTAGAACTTGGTGTAGGTTGTGTCCACCATGTTAAGCTGCTGTCTCATTCATGCATTCATTCAACACCCAGCATGCAAAGACAAAATGAAAAAGAGCCTATGCCTGCCCTCAAGGAACTTACATTCTCCTGGAGGGAAACAAATAAACAAATATAATTTGGGCAGGAAGAGTGTATGCCAGTGCAAATTAAGCACATCCCATCTTTTATGCCTAATTAATAAAAAGAAGCACAAGGCATGAATGACAACATGGGCATCCATCTCTGGGCTCTCCAATCTAGGACGTGATATTTTGGGGAGCTAAACTTTACTGGTCTTCTTCTTCATGATCTCTTGATGCAATCAATCCCACATCCCCTGGCAACTTTAGGTAAGACTGGAACCCAAGACCTTTGACCACAAGACAAATGCATACACTACAAATTCCACCATACCAGGTGCAAACACTACAAATTCCACTATGCACTGGGGAGTGCAAAGACAAAAACCAAACAGTCCTGCCCTCAAGGAGCTTTCATTCTAAAGGAAGAGACAATATGGAGGCGGCATATCCGGGGATATAAAAAATACACAGAAAGCAAAGAGAACCTTGGAAAGGAAGGTACTAGAAGCTGGAAGGGAGGAAGGGGTAAGAAAGGCTTCATGAGGGGAAATTCATGGGATCATAGATCAGTGCTAGAAGGCTAACAGGGGATGAAATTTGCTTAAGGTCATAATAATTCATAAATGGCTGAACTGGGACCAGAAAGTCTTCTTTGTGTCTGAGATTTAATCAGCCACATCCTGTTAAAACAATTTGTCAGAAGCAACTAGGTGGCACAGCAGATAGAGCTCTGGCCTTGGTGTCAGGAGGACCCGAGTTCAAATCTTCCCTCAGACACATGACACTTACTAGCTGTGTGATCCTGGGCAAGGCACTTAACCCTGACTGCCTCACCAAAAAGCAAAAAAACACTCGCATACACACACACACAAAACAAACAATTTGTCATTTCTTTAGCTGGGGGCAGGCAATGTAATGACCCCTCAGGTTCACATGGCCCCTTCTCCAGTTCCCTAAAGTTTATGTTAAGTGAAAAGTTAAAAGTACCATCATAATGGCTCTGAGCCCCCAATTAGGAAAATTCCTAACATTTAGGCAGAAGTTTGACTTTCTGCCTTGACTTCAATTTATATTCATTGTTAGCTAATCCTTGTCTGGGTTGAGGTAAGGATTCAGGCTACCAGAAATTTTCAAGTAAAGAATCGAGCAAGGGCAGCTAGGTGGCGCAGTGGTTAGAGCACCAGTGCTGAAGTCAGGAGGACCCGAGTTCAAATTCGGCCTCAGACCAAACACTTGACACTTACTAGCTGTATCACCCTGGGCTTAACTCCAACTGCCTAAGCAAAAAAAAAAAAAGAAAGAAAGAATTGAGCAGAGTAAGTGATAGTATCTTACTGAGGCAGCTAGGTAGAGCAGTGGAGAGAGCACCAGGGCCTAGAGTCAGTAATACCTGAGTTCAACTCTGGCCTCAGACACATGTTAACTGTTTGACCTTGGTCAAGTCACTTAACCATTACCTCAGTTTCCTCAACTGTAAAATGGAGATTATAACAGCACCAACCTCCCATGGTTGTTATGAGGATCAAATGAGATAATAATTGTAAAGCACTTAGCACAGTGCCTGGCACATAGTAGGTGCTATATAAAAGTTAGCTATTATATTAATGGAGAGTCACAGGAAAAAGAAGTTACGGTAAGAACAGATCATTTTTTGGAACTTCCTGCCATACTTGAAGAAATGGATATGGCTGGTTCTTTCAGGCCAGGTCTTCTGCCCTGAGATGTCTGTAGGACCCATGGCAGCCCCGCCCTAGTTTTATTTCTCCTTTCGTCCGTTGCCTTCATATTGCTCATTCTTTTCAGCCCAATTCTCAAAGTCCTCACTCTTTTTCAGCCTCTCTCTAACTCTTCACCTCTCCAAATCTCTTCATCTCTTCAACTCTCTCTTCTGTGACCCTCTCCAGAGAGTCTTCAAACTCTAGCAGCAATGGAAAAACTCCCTCCAGGTCTGATCCCACAATAGCGTCTCTTCTCAAACTGGCAAGAAATAGAGTTTGTAGGGTCTTTAGCAACTTGTACCCCCCCCCAAACCTGGCAGAGGTCCAAGTCTTACCCAAATGACTGTTACAGTACAAACATAGCACAGTTAATAATTAATTGTGAAGATAATATTTCCAAAACCAGCATGGACCGGCATGGACTACCTCAGCAATGATGTATACTGTCACCCATCCATATCTTTTCATTTGCTTTTATATTTGTCTTCTGCAGAGGTCCTGCCATCCAAAATGGTAGGGGCCTTCCTTTAGGTTCAGACCCCCTCTGATGGCCTATCTTTTATCTCTCTCTCCCTCTCTGCATGACTGGCCACTTCTTTTGTCAATCATATATTTCCTTGATGGCCCTTCTGACATTTCTTGATCATTGAAATCATGTTACAACCTTTTCATGCCTGGCATGAGTATCTCCATTGCCCTGTGGGTCAACTGTAGCTTTGACATCTCAGAAATTGGAGCATTCCAGATTTACAGCCACATAGCCCTGACAGAAGACTTTTGTTATGAAAATGATGGAGCTTCATACTAGGAAACAGTTTGCTATGGTTCAAATTCTTGCCTGACTTCCCAAAAGCAATAGAGCCCACTTTATTCTTCCTCTCTAGTTTGAGGCCCAACTCCCTACCCATCTGCAGTGCCAGCCCCACATAGATGTGCTGATGAAAGTGCTCTGTGGGCCATCCATCAGACCACATGCTTTAGTCTGCAGAGTCATTTTTTACCCATTTAATCAAAACCCAGCCCTTTTTTTCATGTCACCATGTGGTCTCCATGAAAAGGAATCCCAGCTCTACAAGTCAGAATCACTGGCATGGGATTCAGTTTCTCTGAACTATCACTTGTGTTGTGAAAGAGGAGAGAAGAGAAATACAGGGGGGCAGGCTTAGGGTGAAGAGCAAAAAGGACTGCAGAGACTCCTCAAGTGGAAGGCTTCCAGCGTAAGGCCTGTGCTGAGTTTCAGTTCTGATTGGAATCGTGCCAATTGTCTGTTATTTTTTTCAACCCTTCACCCAGGCTGAGAAAACCTAGTGTACTGGCGTAGGATGTCAGAGTCCCACATTAAACAAGTTTTAATATACTCTTTTTAAAAAAATGAGAAAAGTCATTATTTTGGTCTCTCACCAACATAAATAACAGTGTGCCACCTCCTATCTTTAGATTTGAGGTCCATTTGTTTCCTTTCCAATTCATCCTCCAAGCAGATTCCAGAATAATCTTTATAAAACACAAATCTGACCACAGCACTCTGTCGGTCAAGAATCTTCACACGAGTGCTGTTGACTCTGGGATAAAATACACATACTTCAGGCTGGCATTAAAAGGCCTTCACGGTCTGGGTCCAGCTTACCTTTCCAGACTGACTGCCTATTAGTTACTGCCCTTTACACACTCTGCATTCTAGCCAAAGAGGACTCTCATTATGATTTGTATTTGGCATTCCATGTCCTACCTACAAGTCTTGGCAAAGGCTGACCTCAAAGTACTCCCTCTTGGCCTCCACCTCATAGAATCTGGAGCTTCCTCCAAAGCTCAGGGGGTCACTTGTCACCTCTTGTCACCAGCCCCCTCCATCCCAATTGTTAGTTCTCACTCACTTTTCAAATTATTACATATGTAACTACCTGTTTATAATGTACAACGCCATGTATATGCCCATTAAAGACTTTTGGACTGGAGAGCTTACATTTCTAGTCTTTTAATGAACTTTTCTCCCACCATCCTGGGAGGCAGAACTGTATGATTGTCCCCCTTTTACAGATGGGGAGACTGAGCCTCAGAGACACTGGATGACTTGTCCAGGGTCACAGAGCGAGTGACAGAGCCTGGACAGGTGTCCTGACTCCAAAACAAGTGTTCTCTATTCCTCTCCTCCACCAGGCAAAAGGAGAGCCTGGCCAGGCCAGGGGAGAGAGGGGGCCCTTCCAGGAATACTAGGCTGGCTCTCCTGTTACGCCCTTTCTTCTTCCCTAGTCCCAGGACTGACTCACCCACTTCCCTTTCCGCTGCCAGGAATTTAGAAGTTTTAAAAAAAACCAACCTCCTCTTTTTTTCTCACCTGGATCCAGTCAGGAAACTTTCCAGTCAGGACTACACCAAAGATCTGAAACAAGGTCTGTCTGCCTTTCAAAGGAATGAGACCTGGGGCCCCCAATCCCTTTATCAGCAGGGCAGGGATGAAGTGTCTGGGGGCAATGAACAGGTCGAAACTCTTCCCAGAGGTAGAAGAGAATGAAGAGATGAGTCAGACCCTGGAACACTGAGGGGCTAGGTCTGTCCTGGGGTCAGAGGACAGGCATATCGGCCTTGGGGGGGGTGAGTGATTCACCCCTTCTTTTCTCTCTGCCAGGCTGGCTACCTTAGACCCCACCTGAGATTATCCTAGCTGATTTGAAAAGTAGAGGCAGGGATGGGTAGAGGCAGGCAAGAGGGATAGTTCCAGGCAGGAGAAGGGGGTAGGAAGGACAATTTGTAACACTTACCAAAAGTCAACAAGCCCTGAGTTCAAATCTTGCCTCTGACACATATTGACTGTATGACCTGGCCAATTTGCAGAGAGGTTCATTTAGGCATGATGTGAGTAAAACTGAACTCAGCCTCAGACTCAGCCTCTTAAAATCCTCAGCTGAGGGCAAGCCTATCTCATTTTTGGCTTTGAATCTCCAACACATGGGATGTACTAGGTACTTAATGAATGTTTGTTGACTTGTAAAGTGAATGACCAAGAATAAATAACACATAGTTCAGTGACTGGAGTTTCTTCATGCAGAAATGCTTAATCCTCTGCCCTTCCTCCTCACCTCGGCCCCCAAGAATCCTTAGCTTATTCCGAGCCTTGGGTTCAATCCTCTATACCCAGGTTTCTCTGATGCTACCTCATTATTAGCACTCTCTTCTCCCCCAATTACTTAACATTTGCTTCTCTGTGTACAGGCTGTATCCCTCCAAGTAGAGTGCAAGCTTCCTGAGGGCAAGAAGTGTTTCTTATTTTAACTTTGTATTCACGATCAAGCACAGTGCGCTACACACGGTAGGCACTAGATAAGTGCTAATTAACTTATGAAATGTGTACATTAATCTGATCTTACATCTCAAGTGCTTAATTAAAGCTTGCTAAAATGAATTGAATTGAGAGCAGAGGGACAGCTATGACCCCATTTAGAGAAAAAATTATGAGCCACTTATTTAATTGACTGAGAAATGTGACCCATTAACTGGCTGAAAATGGAAGACAATTTTGCCTCCACAGCCTTACTCTGGTTAAGTTATTTATGACAACTTTGGATTGTGAGACACGAAACCAAGACAGGGGTAGTGTCACCAATCTCAGAGGTGGAAGGGACCTCAGAAGGCATCCTGCACCTGTATAAGAAGCCCTGGTGCCCTCGCTGTCTTTTTCTGAACATTCTCTAGCAGACTATTAGCCTTCCTAAAATGTGATACCCAAGAAAGAAGACAATACTCCATGAGGTCTGACCAGGGCAGAGCACAGTTAAGTCAGCAAATGCTTATTAAGCACTTACTGTGTGTGAAGCATTTAGAGAAGCACAGAGGATACAAAGATAGGCAAAACCAGTCCTTGCCCTTGAGAAGCTCACATTATAATGGAAGAAAACATGCAAGCAACTATGTATAGACAAGATAGATACAGAGCAGGTATACAGAGATAGAGGAGGTAAACCCAGAGGAAAGACTCTGGTATTAAGTAGGAAAGGCTTCTTTCAGAAGGAAGATGAATTTGAGTTGAGGCTTGAAGGAAGCCAGGGAAGTCAGGAGGGAGAGATGAGGAGGGAGGAATTCCAGGCATGGGGCATAGCCAGGGCAAAGGCCTTAAGTCAGGAGATGGAGTGTCATGGATGAGGAACAGCAAGGAGGCAGTATGCTACATCATAGAGCACATGGAGGGGAGTAAAGAAGACTGGAAAGGTAGGAAGATGCCAAGATGCAAAGGGCTTTAAGAGCCAAAGATGGTTTTATATTTGACCCTAGAGGTAAGAGGGAGGGCCACTGAAGTTTACCAAGAGTTCATTAAACTGATGTTTCCTTGAGTAGTGGAGTGATATGATCAGATCTGTCCTTTAGGAAGATCATGTTGGCTTCTGAGAAGAAGATGGCTTGGGGAAAGGCATGAAGCAGGGAAGAAAAAAGCTATTGCCAACTAAAAGGCTAATACAACAATCCAGGCATGAGGTAATAACAGCCTGGATCAAAGATGTGGCTTTTCAGAGAAGAGAAGAGTAAAAGAGATGTTATAAAAGTCAAAACAACAGGACTTGACAACAGATTGGACATATGGGGTAAGTGAGAGTGAGGAATGACTAAAGAAAGACCCAAAGTTTGGGACCCTGGGTGACTGGGAGGATGGTGGTACCCTCAACAGCAAAAGAGAAGTTAGGAAGAAGGATGAGTTTGGAGGGAAAGATGAGTTCAGTCTTAGAGACGTCTAGTAGGCAGTTGGAAATGCAAGAGTGGAGGTCAAGAAAGAGCTTGGGACTAGATAATTAGATTTGCGGATCATCTACATACAGAAAATAATTTTAACCCATGGGCACTGAATGAGACCCCCAACCAAGAGGGAAAAGAGAAGAGGACTCATGATAGAGCCTTGGGTGACCCCCATGGCTAGTAGTCATGACCTAGATGGAGATCAAGTATGGGAGATTAAAAGGAGTGGTCATAGAGGCAGAAGGAAAACCAGGAGAGAGCAGTGTCACCAAAAACTAGAGAGGAGAAGAGGGTGATTGACAATGTTAAAGGCTGCAGAGAAATGGAGAAGGATGAAGATTTTTAAAAGGCCACAGATTTGGCATTTAAGAGGTCATTGGTAACTCTGGAGAGAGCAGTTTCAGTTGAGTGATGAAGTTGGAAATCAGACTGTAGAGAGTGAGAGGAAAGGAAGTGGAGGTGCCAATTGTTGCTGGCTGTCTCAAGAAGTTTAGCCTTGAAAGAGAGGAGAGTTATAGGAGGATAGCTCATGGGGATGATCAGATCAAGGGAGGGTTTTTTAAGGATGGAGAGACTTTTGCAGACAGCAGGGAAGTAGCTAGTAGACAAAGACTGAAGATTAATGAGATGACAGGATGAAATAGGATCACTTGTGCATGTAGAGGGGTCTGCCTTAGCAAGAAGAAGGGCCACCTCTTCCTCCTATGGGCCCCAGTGGGAAAAAAAAAGCATTCAATGAGTGGTTCTCTAGCTTCTGTTTCAAGGACACCTCCTCAGAAGCTGTGTCTCTCAAAGCAGCCCAAGATCACAGTAGCCTACATCCTCCTCCTATTGAGCTTCTAGGACACTAAGACCCCCATATGTGAGAAGAAAGCTTTCTGAAGATGTACTCAAAAGGTTGGATAATACCTACAGAAAGTGAAGTTTCATGGAGAATTCCTCATTCTACTTATTGTCCCATAAGCTTTTTCATTTCTGTTTTCATTTCATACGCATCCAAGCTCAGTGTTCAAAGTATCAACATTGGGTTAACTCATGTACAACTTGCCAAGTCCACAGGGCCCTGGGGAATCTGTCTTGAAATCGCACTGGGATTATACGAGGACCTAGGACTAGAAGGGGTAGCAAAAACCAACTCCCAAAACCTCCATTGGGCAGAGAAGGAATTTCCCCAGGGCTAATTAAGAAGTAGGGAGGCACTGGATAGATCCCAGTGAGAAAGGGCTTTTGCCCTGGCTGACTTCACAGCCTTCCTATTGAGAGTCATGGTAATATTGCCTAGATATGTCACAGGAGATCTTTATCATCTAAAACTGAGCAGGTCAGTCTTAGAGAGTTATCTAAGGCCTTGAAGTTAACACTACTTGCCTATGGTCATTCCAACAATGTGTGTGTGTGTGTGTGTGTGTGTGTGTGTGTGTGCGCATCAGAGATAGGACTAGAGCCCAAGTGTGCCTGGCTCTGAATTCATCATTCTATCCACCATGTCCTATTGCCTTTGTAAAAGAACGTTAGCTATTTGAAAACAGTTCTTTTGGGGATTCCAGCACACCCTTAGTCCTAAGAAACAGTATGGCAAAGACATAGGATAGAGTTCTGGCCTCTGACTAAGGCAGAGATGGGTTGTTGCCACAGAAAGCAGATGCTTCTCTGCATTGGTAGAGGAGCTTTTTGAAATGATGAAACTACATGTTTCCTTTTTAAAAAAAGTGAAACAAAAATACCACTTCTAATTTATTCATCATAGCCAATATGAGTAAAATGGAACCCAAGAGCTGGAAGGAACTTCGAAGGTCGTTTGGTCTATTCCATGCTTGCCTAGGAATTCTATCAATCCCATTCTTGACAAGTGGTCACCTAGCCTCTACTTGAAGACTTCCCATGACAGAGAGCTCACCACCTCCTGAGGCAGCCCATTCCACTTTTCAAAGACCTCATTGGCAGTGTTGTCTTACATCAAGTTTAGACTTGATATAAGTTCCCAGCAACTTCTCCCCCAATGCTCCCGCTGGGCAAGACCAAGGAGAAGGAGTCCAAATCCCTCACCTGAGCACTCCTAAGTGATTTCCAAGCCCTTGCTACTTCTCTAGCCTCAGATAGGCAAGCTGAAGACAAAAACAAAGTACAAGAAGAGAAGGAAGATACAGGAGAAAACCCAGACCACTGACAAATCACAGCTATTCTTCCATTTCTAAATGTCTTCAGGGATTTCTGAAGCAGATCCTTCATTCTTTTCAATCTTTTGAGGAGAGCTGCAACCCTCAATGCTAATTCACTTCTTGGTGGGTTTTTTTAAATTCAGAAAAATGTTTTAAAAGCACAAAAGTGCTTGAATAAAATTGGAACTCTAGGTGCAAACATTGGCTTTTATAGGAAATTGTCAAAAGAAATCTATGCATATGGAATTATTGCTATTGCCCACAAATCAGATAATGTATGCAAAGTGTTTTGCAACCTTTAAAATTCTGTGTAAGCATCAGCTATTACTATCATCACTAACAATAATAATTTTAGCCAGCTAATGTTATCATCTCTTTAGGTAATTATCCTCAATGAATCTATTTTCTTTATTTTATAATTGCTATATTTCATCATTTTCTCCTGGTACCCCTGAAGTGCTTTTAGTTATAGTTAGTGCAAATATTTAGCATTATATTTTTAGTTAAAATTGTATCGGGCCTCCTCTGGAAACTACTCCTCCCCCAACTTACACTCACAGGTTGAGTTCCCAGAGTAGGAATGTGTGGCTGCTCCTAGGTTCAAGGTACTCTGCAGGTCTGCATGTCTAAATCTATAGCTCATAAGCCCCTATCCATAAGATTACCTATATTGGTCAAGTAGTAGACATAATGAACTCAAAATGAAGTCATTTACTTAAATGAAATTATCTGAATAATTTCAGTGGGAAAAGGAGGCACACATATTTAGACAATGGTAGAGAAGCACATGCGTGGATAAAACATGTGGCCAAGGCCATTCATGCCCCCAGCACTGTGGAGCCCTGATGTCCTTGTTCATCTCTTGGTATCTCTATGCTGTTCCTCATGAACTTGGAATCTTTTGGGCAAGTGGTTCTGCTGGGTTCTCTGGGCCTGCTCCTCATCACAGCTCAACTCTCAACAGCCAAGGCTAGCGTTCTTCTCAATTCTCAGAGGTCCCACTCTTCAAAGCCGTCTCCTCCCTCAGCTCTAGACTGGCTCCCCAGAGAGCACGTCCTGCTTTCTAAAAGGCCATGGGGGATTTGGTCAACCTTTGGCCAGTCAATGGCTAGCTATCCTAAAATTCCATTAACTCTCATGGAAGAGCTTCTTCACAAGTTGGAAATTAAAGGGTGTGATCCTGTATTTTCATGTTGTTTAAAACCTCTAACAACTCTTAGATTTTTGTGATAGAGAAAAACCAGCAAGTGATTGACAGGTGATATTTACCATCAGGATTTCTTTTTCCTTTATATTTCAGGTTTGAGACTTAAAGCCTTTTGGTTCAAGGGAAGAATGACCAGGCAGTTCATTGCTTTAGCAAAACACAACTCCCTAGAAGGTTAAAAGTGCAATGGGAAGCCATCAGGGTTGTTTCCCCAATATATTTCCCCAATGTATCAGAGATGGGAGGAATTCAATAGATGAGGGTGAAGATGGGGGAGAGGCTACATGGCGGAGTGGCCAATGGGCTAGATTTGAGGTCAGAGGAGCTTAGTTCACATCTCAGCTCTGCCCAACTTGCTATGTGATCTCAGGTAAGCCACCAAAACTCTCTTGGGTAAAGTTCTTTATCAGCTTCAAATCTACAGGTGGCCCCAAAGTAAGCTAAGACTTTTGGGACAACCTGTCAGTCAATTGGTCAATAAATAATTATTAACCCTATGTACTTCTATGGTTTTAGCTCTGAATTATGCAAATATAGGGATGAAGAAAAACTATTGGACAGTCTTTAAAATTGACATGCTTGCTTTGGGCTACTTTGAAAAGCTGGAATGTGTAAGTGTGTTGAGGAAGGGGATGGGCGGGAAAAGCCATGATGCAAAAGCACCTACAAATGGAGCCAATAAAATATCCCTATTTGTGTCCCATACCTGAATTCCCAAGATCCTAATTTTCTCCAGAGAAAATCAACATCAGAAATGCTTAAAAGATAAGAATAAAATAGCTGAAATCTCTTTGCTGGTGAAGGATTTTTTTTAAGCCAGCTACAGTCTAGAGGGAAAGGGCCAACAGCTGGGATGGCAACCAGAGGCTCGTTGTCGCTATGCCCCCTTCTCCCCTGGGGCATTTCCCCCTGTGTTCCTGCAGAGAGGGGTCACATGAATGCCACCATTAGATGTGGCAGAGCCCCAAAAAGCCTCCCCATCATTCCCTTGCTAGAAAATAACAAGCTTATTTCTTCCCTCAGGGCTCCAGAGGGTGAAAACTTCAGTCCCAAGACAGAGTGCAGAGAAGCGTCTCTGTGTCTCCCTCTCCGTGATTTCAATGGGAACAGTCCCAAGGAGCCAAAATCCTCGGGGCCATGAGCTGCTCTGGCCAAAGGCAGCCAGCTGGCTCACCCTGCCCCTGCTTAGCCCAAACCCTCACCCCAACAAGAGGCACTTTTGGGAGAAAAGATCAACCACTCCTGTATGATCCTAACCATTGAGCACTCAGCTCATTCATTCAATTCACTAAAATAGGGACACACTTGTCAATTCTGTAGGAATTTAAAATGAAATAGGCTATTTGAAGGGCCACAATGTTGTTTTTAATTTTTGTTGTTGTGTCCCTGGTGCCTGGCAATCAGCCAATCAGCAAGTATTTATTAGGGGCTTGCTATGTGCCAAGCTTTGTGCAGTGAGCTAGAGATAAAAAGCAAAAGCAAAAACAGTCCCTACCCTCAAGAAGTTTACATTCTAATGGTGTGACTACATATATATTCATAGGTATTCACAGGACATGTACACAGATGTTACAAAGTAACCTTAGAGGAAAAGGCAGTAGTATCTGAAGAGACCAGAAGTAGCCTCCTGCAGAAAGAAATGCTTGAGCTGATTCTTGAAGGAAACCAGAAGGGAAAGCATTCCAGATATTTAAAGGCATGAAGGGGAAAGCTGGAGCATTGTGTGTGATGAGCAGAAAGAATGCCAATAATAAAGTATATTATTGCTGGGAAGGTAAGAAGGGGCCAGGCTGTAAAGGGCTTCAAAAGCTAGAGGACTAGCACTCAGCACAGGTCTGGCACATGGTAAGCATTTAATAGATGTTTACAGATTGACTAATTTTATGTGTATCTTTGCCAAGAAAACCCCCAAAGGGACCATGAAGAGTCAGACACAAATAACAAAACTTTATATATGTTTCTAGAGGAAATAGGAAGTCACAGGTATCCATTGAGTAAAAGGATGGTGTGGTAGGACCTATGTATTAGAAAAATGACTTTAGCAACTGTGTGGAGAATAGATTGAAGTGGAGAGATACTTGAGGCAGGGAAGCCAATTAGAAGGCTATTGCAATAATTCAGGGAATGGGTGATGAGGGCCTGAACTAAGATGGCAGCTTTGTGATTGGAGAATAGGGTCCATATGTGAGAGATGTTGCGGGAGTAGAAACTAGATATGGGAATGAGTGAGGGGGGAAAGCGGAGGATGAGTCTAAGGTTGAGAACCTGGGTGACTAATAGGATGTTGGTACCCTTGGCAGTAATAGGGAAGTCTGGAAGCAAGTGGGGTTTGGGTGGAAAGATGAGTTTTATTTTGGACATTTTGAGTTGAAGATGACAATGGGAAATCTATTTCTAAGTGTCCAAGAGACCATTGGTGATGAGAGACCAGAGTTCAGGAGAAAGACTAGGGCTCTAAATGTGGATCTTAGAATCATCTGCAATGGAGATGATAATTAAACCCATGGGAACTGATGAGATTACCAAGTGAAAGAGGGCTCAGGTCTGATACTTAATGTACAAGTCAAAATGTGATATGAATGATAAGGAAGCAAATGATACTGAAAAGGATTGGTTAGGGGCAGCTAGGTGGCCCAGTGGATAGAGCACCGGCCCTGAGGTCAGGAGGAACCGAGTTCAAATCCGGCCTCAGACCAAACACTTGACACTTACTAGCTGTGTGACCCTGGACAAGCCACTTAACCCCAACTGCCTTTAAAAAAAAAAAGGATTGGTTAAACATATAGCAGAACCAAGAGAGAACAATGCCCCCCCAACCCAGAATTGGTGGTGACGATGGTACATAGGGAGAAAACCTATGGTGGGGTAGGACAACCCTCTCCAAGTGACTTAAGAGCTGCCTTGCAGAAGAGAGATTAGGCAGTCTGCTTGATCCCAGAGGGCAGAACCAAGGGCAACACATGGAAGCTGAAAGGCAAAAATTTTGGCATGATATAAAGAGAAATCTTCCAACAATGAGAGCATTCCCCAAAAAGGGAATGCAGCAAAGTCTCCCTCACTGGAGGATCCAGGAGAAGGCTTGGGGGTGGGGGGGGGGTACCTGTAGGAAAGATTACAGAGAGGAGTCTTGTTCAGACACGTATTTGACTAACTGGTCTTGGAGGCTTCTTCCAGATCAAAGATTCTGTGAGCCGGTGAACGTGGGAGCACTAGCTACCTTACATCAACTTACCATTTGTCCCTGTGGTACTTGTCCTGTCATCCTTAGGGAAGCTGGGGTTTTTTTTTTGTTTTTGTTGTGATTGTTGTTGCTGTTGTTTTACATAAGGATAGAGCTGAACCTATGACTTCACCAGTATTGACATCTCCCAGGTGAGGAAATGCCTTTCTACCAATGAAGGTTGGCACCAGGTTAGCAATCTTAGAAAGTAGCTAGGGACCAAAACCTTGTGATTTGTCCAGGCTCTTGGAATCAGAGGCAGGGCTTTAACACAGGACTTTCTGGCTTCAAGACCAGCTATCCATTACACCATACTGTTACTCTTCGAAGAAAAAACAGTGGATTCTTCTGAAAATAAGGATACTTCCTGACATCATTATTGACTTGTACCCCTAGAAAAGCAGAAACTGGGCAAAAAAAGAAGAAATTTTGAACACTTCAGGAATCTTGGAGAGTGGTTAACAATTTCCAGTATCCTGCATCCACTTTGGACCTTTCTTTGTCTTGAAATCCATCCCCCTGATTTAGCTAACCAGACTCCCATGGTTATTCAGGAAAGCTCTTTTTTGTTCCTACTTCTCCACCAGGTCTCACAACTAGACCGGACTGTTTAAGTCAAAAATAGCTTGTGTGTGTGTGTGTGTGTGTGTGTGTGTGTGTGTGTTACTCCCATTGTAGTCTTGAACAAAGTGAGGTTTGCAAGTGTTACCTCAATCAAACAACAAATTGTGTTGAAGGAACTTGGATCATGAAACTGGAGAAAATGTCAGGTAACACAATCATAGGACTAGACATCTAGCACTAGACCCCTTCATTTCACAGATGCAGAAACTGAGTAAGAGACAGAGCTGTCAGGAAATAATTCCCCTGCCCTTTTGTGAGAGGGGAAGGCATTGAAATGAAGGGAATAAGCAGAGACATATCTATGACTTACCATAGATCATCTGATACAAGCCTAGACACGTGTCCAAGATCACACGGCTAGAAAGCATATGAACCCAGATCCTCCTGGCTCCATGTCCAGAGGTCCAAGCATAACATGCGACTGCCCGATTCTTGACAAAAACCAGAGATCTCCCCAACATGTTCCTGGCAACCTGTACTCAATGTTGTTTTTAGGGTCTGCTGACCTCTCCTTTCTAGTTTTCTTCTGCTGTTACTCACACTAAGATTTGTGTTATCTTTTTTCTTTCCCCTCTGAAAATGCTTTTAGCTGTCTATTTAATCAGGCACTTGCTTCCTTCCCCCCAACTACTTCCATTCTTGGTATTCAAGCCAAGCCTGATCAGAACAACTTGGTTACAAGATACCACACTGACATAAAGCTTAGGGTAGATTCTCTGCATCTGATCCAACCAACAAAAACAGCAGTTTGACATTTGAGGAAACAGAGGCTCAGAGGGGTTAAGAGATTTGCCCACAGCTATATAACTGGTAAGTATGATAAGGGAAGGAGCAAGGAAAGGATTCAGACTCAGTCTTCCTGCTCCAAGTTCAACAATCTATCTGTGAGTACCTCACACAGCCTCACCAAGGCTTCTCTAGCTACTGACTAAAGCTGCCATATTGAATACATGGCCCTAGGTAAACTGGAGCTTAGACTGGTAAGCATAATCAACATGATTTTTTTAGGCTATAATTATGTGAGTGTATGACTGTTGCATTTGTACCTGGTTAGGTTTACCTCTATTTTTCCATTAATTAGGGGCCTACAAGCCCAAAATCCTTCAACTCATTAAGCCAATGGAAATTCAAGGATCTTTCAAGGTTCTTCATTCTATGTTGAAGAAGGGGAACAAAATGCAAGGGTCAATTTGTCAAGACCACAGAATCTTTGAAGCCATCTAGTCCAACCCACATGTGAAGCAAAGCTCCCTGGACACTAACCCCAGGCACCCGGTCATCCAACCTTTGCTTAAAACCCAGTGAGGAAGTAGCTACTACTTCCTAAGGCAGCTCATTCTCCTTTCTTTTTTGTTTGTTTGTTTGTTTTGTTTTTAAGGTGCAATGTATCTTTTGTTTCTATGACAAGGAGACAGCCTCTGAAGTCAGGGTGATTATGTTTTACCAGAACTTTTCAAAAAAAGGGATTCTTAGCTTATGGTTCATGAACCCTCAAAGGCTCTGTGGATAGATTTCAGGGGGTTCATGAACATTTTTGATTCCTTCATCTGATTGTCACGTGGCATGAGTTTGAGGTCCTTTACCATCCTCTCCATCTCTCCAACACGGCAATGGCCTTCCTAAAACACGTGAGCCGGAATGGAACCCAATGATCCAATGGGGTCTAACTAGGGCAGAGGCCAGGCCCACTTCCAAATGTGTCACAGTGCTAATAGCCACAGCCTTCAGAGGGAAAACAATTTCAAATGTACCTGGTGGCCAATTAACACTGCTAAAGCTTTAGATGATTTTGGTGAGTGGCCAGCTGTCCCCAATTGACCCCAAGAGTGTTGCTTCCTTTCCTTGGGACACAAATTAAGACACACACCTAGCTCTTTTGTCCCTGTGTCCATCAAGAGCTCATTTTCCAGCTCTTTTGTTGAAAATAAATGAAAGAGATAGACAGAGGGAAGTCAGATAAGGTTGTTGATCCTTACTTAGATCCCAATCATTCCAATTCTTCCCACAAATATCTACTCCCATGTTACTTTGAACCTCTTCCCTAATCCACATTGACAGCACAAGTGGACCAAAAATACCTACCCCATGACCTCAGAGATCTTCTCTCTGGACCTATCCCAGAGCATCATTTATTTATCAAAGGGCTTTCTATTGGGAGAATGGCTACATACAGTCTTAGAATATGTTGGGGGGGGAGGAGAAAAATTAGGCTGGGGGAGCTGGGATTCAAAACAGTTTCTGAGTTGAAAGTGAACATGCAGTCCAACATGTCATTTTACAGATAAGGAAACTGAAGTCCAGAGACATTAAATGACTTGATTAAGATCCAACAGTGATTTATTAGCAGAGCCAGGACTAGAACTCAGGTCCTGTGACTACCAGCTTGTCCAGTGTCCCCACTCTGCCTTCTTTATTAGGCCCTGAAAAAAATGAAGCTTTCTCTGTTCAAATTAATCTGACCTGTTTGTCATCTCCTGAATATAACATTCCACTTCCCACCCTAGGCATTTGCACAGACTGCAGTCCTCCCCCCCCCACCCCCTACCCCCACCTCACATCTACTGTACATCTCCGTCTCTACCTTTGAGAATCCCTAACTTCTCCCAAAACTCAGCTCAAGTGCTTCCTCCTATAAGAGACCTTTCCTGTCACCATCCCCACCACCAACTTGTTACTGCTCTCCCATGGCCCCTCAAAACTGCATATTCTTTACTTCATCTGTATTATCTGTGGCCATGGGGATGCAAGTTTGTTGAAAGCAAGGACTTTATTTTTTTTATCCTCAGCACCTCATACAGTGCTTGTCACACACAGCAAGTGCTTAATAATTGTGTATTGGCTTTAAGAATATATAGGAAGTATCAGGGACATCAGAGCTAGAGATAGCACCAGAATTAAATACTATCTATAGGACAGAAAATGGACAAGTCAGCAAGCTCTCCTCACTGTTTCCTAGGGACACAATATTTCCCACTATTTCCAGGCTTTCATTAATACTTACCTATATCCTATCAAACATTGAAGGTCTGCCTCCTTTGTAAATACAGCCCGGCCATTGCCAGTTTGCTGAGACCTTTCCCCTCTAACTCCATTTATGTTTACTCAGAGCAGTAACTGGGATGTTATGACCAGGGCTTTGCCTCAGGTGAAGAATATTTAAAAGGTACAGGCAGTACTAGAAGTTCTGCTCCATAGAAACAACTGAAGGTATCACCTAATTAGCAAAAATCATTAAAATAGGAAGCTCCAGTGGTTTCCTCCCCTAAGCAGACACACCCCTGTGAGCTCCTTCTCAGCCGTTACACTCTGCTGCCTGCAGTGGTCAACCCAGCAGGGGCCTCATGGTATCTGAGGCCACTCTTTCTCCTCCTTCCTCTTCTCATGTTTGTGCCAATGACATTGGGTGCAAAAGTTACTAGTCATGACTGCGTATCTACTCTCAGCATTGAACTATTCAGTACTTTACTGTATGAGACGATACTGGTCCAGATAAGGAACCAGCAAGGAAGCATGTGTCTGCCATCCATTGACTGGCCTAGCTAAGTCTGGAGAGACTCTGCACCAGATTAGTCAAGGGATGAGGAGTTTTCAGTTTTAGAAATTTACAAGGTTGTCTAACCAATGGTAGATGAGTGTTTGGATCCCCAAAGCAGAGCAAGAAATAGGTACTGGACCTATGATGACATTGGTAGAGGGAACTCTCAGATGAGCAAACTACCTGCACCAATGCAGGTCAGTGCCTTCTCTGCAATTTGTGTTAGAGACTTGGCCAGAAGTCCCATTAAGCATGAGACTTGGAAGGGAGGTGCCCCAGCCAGCAATCACAAGTGGGACTTCAGCCCAGGTCTTCCTGACAGCTTAACTTTAAAATTCAATTCTCTTCCAGCCTTGCCTATTTGAAATGCTAAGCTGCCTGTGGGTAGGGGGCCAAATAATTTTTTCTCTTTGTATTCTTTCTCAAAGTATCTCAAAGCTTTCTTCCTCCATGGAATGTAAGTTCTTTGAGGAGAGGGTCCATTTTCCATTCTGTGTTTGTGTACTTAGTGCCCAGTAGGACACAGTAAGTGCTTACCAAATGTCCACTGGATTGAATGGATTAGATTGCAAGTACTATGCTCAATAAATGTTATGTAGAAACCATGGATCCAAATCCTTTTTTAGGTGCAAACCTGGGGTTTTCTCAGGAGGAGGTAAAATGACTTGCCCATGGTCAACTAACTTGTAAGGGTCAGAGCAAAGCTTGGACTTTGGTCTTCGAATTTCCAAGGACAGCTCTATACCCACAATGCCACACTGCTGATCAGCTGATCCCAAAAGCTTATAAATGTGATTCCTAACTTTCACATCTTTGAAGAGAGGATGGAGTCGCTGACATTTGCACAACAACAACAACAACAACAACAAAGACAACTTGCAGATTGACCAAAAAAAAGAGGGATGGAGAGGGTCCTTCTAAGAACGCTTCCCTTGCCGGTTGTTTTGTTTTTTTTTTTAAACATTTTGAATTTGAGCTACATGTTGAACTCACATCTCTGAGTGACTATTGGGCGTTTGGAACTAGATGTCCCACAGACGTGGCAAATTCAACATGCCTCCAACTCAACTCATTATCATCCTTCATATGGAGGGCACCACGTCCTAGTCACCCAAGTTCTAAACTTTTTGTCATCCTGGACTCCTCACTCACCCTCACCCTACAGATGCAATCTGTGCCAAGCCTTGTGGTTTTTAGCTTCATAACACCTATTCTCACAAAGGTGCCGTGCTGGTGCAGGTCCTAATCACCTCACACCTGCTAGTTGGCCATACCTTTTTCTCTCCCTCATGTCTCCCCTCTCCCTTCTCTCCACTCCATCCTCCACTTAACTATCAAAGTCGCCTTCTCAAAGTACAGATCTGTCCACGTCACTGTCCTACTCCCTAAACTCCAGTGGCTCACTATTACCCTCAGCATCAAAATATAAAATCGTCTGTCCTTCATAACCTGTCCTTCCTCCCACACACACACACACACACACACACACACTTTTCTAGTCTTCTTGCACTTTTCACATCTCCTATACTCTACAATATAGTGACACTGGTATCTCTGCTGGTCCTCACCTAAGACACTCCATCTCTCAACTAAGGGCCTTCGTAATGACGGTCCCCTAAGTCTGGAATGCTGGCCTTCCTCACCTCATCCTCTTGGCTTGCCTGATTCCAGCTAAGACAGCTCAAACCCCACCTTCTTCAGGAGGATTTTCCCAGTCCCTCCCCTCTCCAATGCCTTCTCTCTGATATACTTTCCATTTACACTGAAGAGATCGTGTACATGTACAGTTATTTGCATGATGGCAGAAACTGGGTTTTTGCCTTTGTATCCCCAGTCCTTAGCACAATGCCAGGCATACCGTAGATGCTTAATAAAATGCCTGTTGGATAATTAAGGAACTTGTCTCCTTTTCCTTTCCCCTTCTCTCACCTTCCCCCAGTCTTTCTTCAGACTCTATTGTACGGGGCGGGGGGCGGGGGGCAGGGGTTGGGGTTTCCTCAGTTTCACCGAACTCCAATCCTCTGTCCATCACTTGGCACCCGAGAACTGGGTAGTGACGTTGCCGAAGCGCTTTTTTTTAATACCTTCAGGTACTAGAAGTTGCTCTTAACCACATCCTATGGGGACCGCTGGGCCAGAAGCCAAGGCTACCTAACGCGAGCCAAAAACCGAAGGAATCAAAGCTTACTTTCCCGGAGTTGGTAGATCTCGCCTGCCGGTTGCTTGAGTTTCCACAGCGAAACCCAAACTCTCCCGCAAGCTGCCTCTCAGGCGAGAGCCTAGGTTGGACCAGGTGGTGCTGAACCTGGCTCAGTGATGCTGAACAGCCGCCAGGCTTCCCCTTGCACCCCGGTCCTGGGGCCGGTGTGCAGCCCCGCTCCCAGCAGAGCGCCTCGGCTTCCTCCTCGTTCCCATTCTGCACAGCCTCCAAGCAAGCGGGGAGCTGCTGTCCGGGACCCCGCTGCACTCCGCGAGTGCTCTAGTCCGGCAGCACCTCCTTCCCTTCCCCGCAGCCCAGGGGGCTCGGTGTTACTGCCACGCGAAGGGAGGCCTCCACGCTTCTGGGTAGGACACAACCTTAGAAACAACACAACCTGAAACCGCCCGGCTTCTCAGGGTCCCAAGGAGGACGTCCAAACTCTCTGATATACTTTCCGTTTACACTGAAGCTACCCGCGGAGCCCCGGAGTTACAGCTCTCCCTTACTTCTGGCAAGGGTTGAAAAGAGAGCCCCAAGGAACTAATCGCGCGCGCACGCATACACAGAAACACGCATAGACACACTCACTCACGCGCACCCCCCCCCCACACACACAGAGGCACACACATCCCCAGCGAGCGAGCTAGGAAGCGGTTCCAAGCAGCTGTTCGGCGGCCGGTGACAGCCTTGAACCGCCCCCCGCTCCTGCTCGGAACCCTAGCGCACGGGAGCCAGAGCGGGCAGGAAGCACGGCCGGAGAGTGGCCGTGGCCGTGGCCGTGGCCGCGGGCGCGCAAACCCTGCCCCCCGCCCCCGCCGCTCTCCCACTCTCACCCCTTTACCTGGCGGCGCTCCGGGGCTAGGGATCCTGCTCCGGGAGCGGGGGGCGCAGCTAGCCCGGGGGGGCGTCCTGTCCGCCCGCCGGCGGCGGCTCGCTGGCTCTCCCACTGGTGGCCCCGCGGCCCAGGGCGCTGCTATTTATCCCCGCCGCCGCCGCCGCAGCCGCAGCCGCCGCAGGGCGATTGGGCAATGACCCGGCTCGAGCCGCGCAGCCCCGGCCCCGCAGGGGAGCCGCCGCCCTCCGGCCAGGCCGAGCGCGTAGCCCGTGGTGGCGGCCACATGGAGCAGCTGGCCCGCCCCCTCCTCCCTGTCGCCCCAGGGCCACCACCTCCTCCTCCCTCTCTTCCTCCTCCTCCCTGTCTTCCTCCTCCTTCTCCTCCCTCCTCCTCCCTGTCTTCCTCCTCCTCCTCCTCCTCCTCCCCAGCCCCCCTCCCCCTCCCCCTCCTGCCGCCGGGGACGCCGCCACTCCTCCCGGCCAAGTTCTCTCCCCCTGCTCTCCTTCTCCCTCCTGTGCGGGGCACCGAGGCCAGTCTGAACCGGTTGTGGCTGAGCGAGCGGCGGCGGGGGAAGGAGGAGGAGGAGGAGGAGGAGGAGGAGGAGGAGGAGGAGGAGAGGGAGGCGGCGAGGCTGGTGGTGGGGGCGCTCGCTCGTTTGCTAGCTCGCTGGCTCCGCTCGCTTGTCTCCCTGCCGGGCGCCTGGGGTCGGGGACAGACGGAGGGAGGCTGGCCGAAGAGTCGTCGGGGCTGCGGGCACGGCCGCGGAGGGAGCCAGCTCTCCCGGGCAACCCCGCTGCTTGCGAGTGGAGCTGAGCGCTTAGGAAGTTGGGTTCAAATGCCACCGCTGACACTCACTAGCTGTGTGACTCTGGACCAATCTCCTTAACCTTCGTGAGCCTCTGTTTCCCCGTCTATAAAGTGGGAGAAATTACGATCGTAGTAGCTACCTCCGAGGGCCGTGCTAAGGGGGAAATGAGTTTATGGATGGAACAAGATGGTGCACATTTTAACTTGATTTTATTTAAAGGGGGAAAAAAGTGATCTATAAATGCCAGGAGAGGAGGGGTGAGAGGAGAGCCAGTCTTCGATCCTGGAAGGCGTGTTTCTGAACACACACTGTGTGACCCTGGGGAAATCACAACTTCTCTGTGCCCAGACACAATACCTTTGAGTGGACAGTTTCCTTTCTACAAATCAAGTCCACAAGTAATGTGTTAAATACCTACTAGTTGCCAGGCACACGCTATGCACCAAGGCAAATACATTCCTTGCTCTTAGGAAGCTCCGGGTCTAATGGGGATCGCAAGTTCCCTGTTCCAAAGAAATCACAAGTCTACCCCCGCCCCCAAGCAGATGTTAATGTTAGCCATTAGGAAACAACCCAACTTTATCAGCTCATTATCCTTAACAAGAATAGCTCCCGTCTACAAAGTGCCTTGAGGTCTGAGTTTTGAGAACCATTATCGGGGTCCAATCCTCTCATTTTACAGACTGGAAAGTTAAGGCCTATAAAAGGACCTAAACCACACAGCCTACAAGTCCACAAACTGGGAATCAAAGCCCCAGGGTCTCACATTTGGGTGCAGTGGAAAAAGCATTGGCTTTGGGGTGACGTACTGGAATTTGAGAAAGTTGCTCCCCTGCCAGGGCCACAGTTTCCCTTTCTGTAAAATTAAGGGATCCAAAGTCAGCTCCATGATCCTTTCCAGATCAAAACTGTATGATCCCAAAGTGCTTCTCTGTAAACCGTATAGAGAAGTGGAAGATAAAAAAAAATAGTGTGTTCATTTTACCAAGGAGGAAACTGGGGGAGCAAAAGCGAGGGAGATGGTTTGGAACTTGTTAGAGTCACAGACTTTGACTCCAGGAATGGCCCACAGATCACTCCAGGGGGGTTGACTAAATGCTTAGGTGGTATGTTTGACTCACAGATCTTAGGGTGAAGGGGAGGATGTTTGGGTTAGAATAGAAAAAAGTTAAGGAGCCAAAGTGGGACCCCAAGGGATAGTGGGATTGCAGAAGAGAAAGCCAAGCTCACTTTATGTCCCTCCTGTTCACAAGTGTCCTCCCTATTGTCCTGACTCTCCCTGTTTGTCCAGTCCCCCGACAAAAAACCACAAGCCAGAGAGATGTCTTTGCATGGCCTGCCCCATCCCCAAGTCCTAGGAAACTAGCCCTGGAAAGGGCCTTATCTGGCTCAACACACTTATTTTACAGGTTGGGAAACTGAGGTCCAGAGAAGAGAAGTGTTGAAACCCAGAGTGAAACTAGTTTAAGGAAGCCTGTTAAGAATCCCCAGGGAATGAAGGACAAAGAGTCTATGGTCAAATGGAAGTCAGTGCTTCAGTAAGGCACAGAAGGAGGGGAAGAAGTGGGTTTTCTGTCTCATTTCTGTCTTCAGAGCAGGACAGCTCTGAAGGTTGTAAAAGTTGAAAGCATCAGGACCCAGGAGGAGGGGAGAGGCTTACTCAGCGGGAAGTGAGAGTGACTGCAGAAGAATGCTTATTTATTCATAGATTCAAGGCTGGCAGGGACCTCAAGGAGAAGGGGCAAAAACTGTTAAGTCTGAGCAGTTGGTAATGTCAGTGACTCGAGGGGAGCTTTTGACTACTACCTAGCAAAACTGCTTAGTGGATAGGTTGGGTTTAGACAGAGGAAGACCTGGGCTCAAATCTCAATCTGCCACAATCTACCAATGCAAACACAGACGAGTCTCTGAAATCAGAGGCTTGAGTGGCCTCTGACTCTTGTTCACTTCTAGAGCTATCCTGCTAGAAAGTTTCTTTTAAATGGGAGGCCAAATTTATACACAGAAGATACAATAACATCAAGTTACAGTAACTATTTCTTGAGCACCTAGTACCTACCAAGCATGCTGGTGGCTGAAAGAGATACAAAGTTTAGATAAGGCAAGATCTTGAAGATGCCTCTTGCCCACAGAACTCAGAGTCTAACCCTGTGTGACACAATATTTCGTGAGAAGTACATTTAGAGGGGAGAGAAGAAGGCTGTACTTAGGGGACCGAAATATCATTGCCAATTGGGTAATGGAAAAGGACAAGCCCCTGGGTGAGATACAAAGTCTAGATGAGATCAGGTCCTGCCTTCAAGGAGTTTACAATCTAGAACGATAATAGGCTGATAGTTAAAGGTGGAGGGATTTTAGAAATCATTTAACGGGGAAATTAAACACCACCCCAGCTATGACATACATTATATATTAGTGCATTAGAGATACAAAGCTAAGTACTGAGGTACAGTGGAAAGAGCACTGGCTCTATATGGAAGAGGTTTTAGGTTCAATACCTGTCCCTGATACTTACAACTTGTGTGACCCTGAGCAAGTCCCTTGACTCCTTGGGCCTCAGTTTCCTTATCTGTAAAATGAGGGAGTAAGACCTGAAGGCCTCTGAGGACTCTTCTGCCTCTATGTTGGTTGGTTGAGGAGTGAGGGGGATAGCTGGAGGGGGATGAGTGGAGGCAGGGGAATCATAGAAGGCTTCCCAGAGATGGCACTTTGGTTCACCTTTAATGGATGAGTAGGAATCCCAGAATCCCAGAATCGATTTTAGAAGCAGCCTAGTTTAGCACACACCTCACTCAAGAATCCCCTTTACAACAAATTCAGCCAAGGGAGCTCCTAGTTTTTTGCTCCAACCTGTTCGACTTCTCTTTCAGCCCTCTATGCCCTGGTTTTCCACTAAGCTGTGCTGTGCTGGCTCCTCCTCTTCCCCACTCTAGGACTCAGTTTTCCCATCTCTAGAAGGAGATTCGAATAGACATCTCTGGTTGCTTCTAGCTCTAAATTTTATGACCTATAAAGTGGTGGGGACAGGGGAGGAGGGAAGAGAATAACAGTTTAAACAAAACTGAGCTTAATCAAATAATCAAATTTGTATTTGAATACAATCAATCAGAGGATCTTAAAAGGGAGACCATTGGGTTCATACCTGAGCAGGAACCCCCCTTACAATGGACCCAACAAGTGAGACGGACCAAAGATCCTAGCGAGGGAGAGTCCATGATGCTTTTGTAATAACTAACTAATGGTTAGGAGGAGGAATGTACTTTCCCTTGCCACCTCAAATGGTGGTTGTGATGATCAAAAGAAATAATAACATGTGAAAGGGCTTTTAAAATTGCAAAATTCTATCTGAATATGTCTTTGTTATGTTACAGATTATGAAGGTAAGCATCACCCCTCGTGTTTAAGTCATTTCTTCCTCCTTCATCCCACATCACTTTTCTTTCTTCCACTCCTTCCCAATGCTTTTGTTTTGGTAGAGTACGGTTTGATTTCCATCCCCTCCTAGAAAAGAGGAAAGTCCCAAGATTCAAGAGAGGAAAGGTAACTGAAAAAAGTGGACCAGTGATGTCCTCACTTACTTCAATCTATCGGTGGTCCTGTCTTTCCCCCGGTCTCCCACATTTGAAGCTTTGGGTTTATTTTTCACTTCCCTTGCCCTTGCCCAACATGTCCAAACAACTACCAAGTTTTGTCAGTTCCACCTCTGTGATATCTTTGGCACCTGTCCTCTCTGCCTCACTGCCACCACCTTAGTGAGACCCTCAGTGTCACCCAACCAAGCTTATTCCAACAGCTTCTTATCTTTCCTGACCTCTCTGAGGAGCTAGATGGTGCTGTGGATAAAGTCCAGGACTAGAAGTCAGAAAGAACTGAATTCAAATTCTACTTCAAATCCCTATTAGTTGTATCACCCTGGGCAAATCATTAACCTTTATCAGCCTCAGTTTCCTCAATTGTAAAATAGAGATCATCATAGCATCTAGCTCACAGGATTATTATAAGAACCAAATGAGATAATATAGGAAAGTGCTATGCAAATCTTTCAACTCTGTGTTTGTGTTCTTGGGTCTTTTTGTTTGTTTGTTTGTTTTGTTTTGTTCTGTCATTTGCACCCTCATCCAACTGCCAGAACAATTTTCTTTCATTAAGATCTGGTCCTGTTACCCCCCTGCTCACAAATCTTCAGTGCCTCTCTATTGCCTCCCAAATGAATTTCAACCTTCTTTGTCCGGCATTCCAGGTTTTTCACAATCTGGCTTAACCCACTTTTCCAGGCTTCTTTCATATTGCTCCTCTCTGTGCATGGTATGGTATTCACAGAAAATCACAGTCTTTTTCTCTGTCCCCAAAAATGCTGTGCTGTGCTACCTATGGGTCTTTGCTCGTACTAGTCCGTATAACTAGAAGGTCTTTTCTCTCCCTCTACATTGATTGAATTAGTACCTAGACTTTAAAATCTAATTCAAAGGCTATCTGTTCCAAGAAGCCTCCCCTAGTTTTTCTATTCTCTATCTCTGACCTACATTGCCTTTCACTGATTCACTCATCATTTATTTTTGTATTTTATCAACAACTGTTTTAGTGGTTCCCTGGAGTCTGGGAGACCTGGGTTTAAATCCTGGCTCTTCGGCTTTCTACTTATATAAGACTCTGGGCAAGGCTCTTATCCTCTCTGTGCCTCAGGCTTCTCATCTGTATAATAGGGAGGTTTACACCAATAGTACCCACCTCACAAGGTCCAATGAGATCATCTATGGAAAGCACTTTGCAAACTTTCAGATGGGTTGCACATATGTGAATTACTATTATCTCTGCACTAGACTGTAAACTCTAGGATGGCAGGGACTCTGTTTTAACTGACCTTTGCATTTTTCCCAGCTTACAGCACAGTGCTCTACATGCAGTAGAAACATAGTAAATACTCTGTGAATGAACGAAGGAATGAATGAAATGTGAAGGATAGGACTGATTACTGGGAAACAAATAGCATTATGATGTTGGGAAGAAAGATTTTTGAGCAATGTTGCCTGTGGCAACAATAAAGTCACTCCTTAGATTCACCCCTTTGTACTTTCTGTCCAGGTGCCTTTCTGCGCACCAGGTGTTCATGATTCCATGTTAAGAAACACCCCATGAACTGACCAGCCTCAGCCTCTACAGTTCCCTTGGTACTTAATTCAGTGGCTCAGAGATCATCCATGATTATCAAGAGAAAGTTTATTGCTTGGATGAACACCTGCTGAAATCCCCTGCTGAGAAGCTGATTTTCAAGAGCGGCTCACAGTCCTAGGAATTCCAGTTCTGGAGGTGTTAGCTACTGCTACTGATGTGCATCAGGACAAGAAACTAGACCTCTCCAAACCTCGATTGCTTCATCTGTAAAATAAGGCAATTGAACCAGATCAGCTCTAAAATCCCTCATGACACTAGGTTTTGTGATTTACTGACTGAATCCATCCTTGTACGCTGCATCTCCAGCCTTACCTTTGCAGTCTGTCCCCAAGCCCCCTCCCTTCTCACTGTCGCTTCTGTGAATCCATAAATTCCTGCAAGGCTTATCTAACCCATCCCTCTCATTTGGCAGGTGAGAAAACTGAGTCCCAAACAGGTAAGTGTTTGACCAAACTCACATCCAGCAGATAACAGAGCCAGGCAGAGGGTGCTGGTAAATGCTTAACTACCAGATCTAAAATAACAAGAACAGCAACAGCTCAGGACCCTGAAAGTTTAAACTGCATTATGAACATTTTCTCCTTCCTGTTCTCAAGTCTAGACAATCAAAAAATAATAAATCAGATTGTTATTTGTAGCATGTGTGGATTTCTGAGGTATAGTTGTTCACACTGAAAGTTTAGCAATTGGTTCTCAGGAACAGGTCCGAGCTGGCTCCAACATACTCCTAGAGCCTGAGGTCAAACCCAGACTCTCTCATTCCAATCCTAATCTTCTAAGCTTCTTATCCTTTCTGTGCCTCAGGCTTCTCATCTGTAGAATAGGGGGATTTATACCAATAGTACCCACCTCACGGGGCAAGTGAGATCACGTATGGGTTTACAAACTTTCAGATGGACTGTGTATATGTAAATTATTATCTATTATCTTTCTGTCTCTTATATACATATTATATTTTAACATTATATATTATTATAAACAAACTCCAGCATGGTGGGGACCACTTCACCAAAGGATGTTAGGGATCATCTCCTCCAACCTTCTCATCCTACATATGAAGAAATTGAGTCTCAGACAAATTAAGGGACCCACCCCAGGTCATAATAATGGCAGAAATTCATCAGCATCTTAAAATCTGCAAAGCATTTAGGAACACAGATTTCTAACTGGAAAGGAGATCCTCTACTCCAAGCCTTCATTGTAAAAACGAAGAAACTGCTGCCTAGAGAATTAAATGCCTCACCCAAGGTGCCACAAATAGTAAACAACAGAGACAGAATTCGAAACCGGGTTGCCTGAGCCAGACTGTCCCAACGATCTCTCACTTTGCAAACTCCATCCCAGTTACGGCTCACAACAACCGCTGTGTATAAGTAGACAGTACCATCCCCATTTTATCAACAGGGAAACTGAGAATCAGGGAGATGAAGAACCTTATCAGGGATCACACAATTGGTGTCAAAGGCTACATTGGAACCTAGATATTCTCAATTTCAGATGTACTACCTTACAACTCATTGCTCTAAAATCCTGACTTTACTGATAAGATAAATTGGGCCCAGGGAAATTTTTTTGTCCCAAACAAGGTCAGAGGCTGATAGAGTTGGAGATGGAAGGGACCTCAGTATTTATCTGCTCTAACTCCCTCATTTTACAGATGGGGAAACTGAGGCCCAGAGAGGTTAGTGACTTGAGCAAGGTCACACAGGTGTTATCATCAGAGGTGGGGTTTGAGCCCAGGGCCTCACACAGTGGAGCCAGTGCTCTTTCCATTGTGTTAGGGAATGTGGTGGTGAGGGCTTATGCTTCAGGAATAGTGCAATTACCTTATCTACAAAATGAGTAGGTTGGATTGGACTGTATAACACAGGTGGTAAATGGCAGAGCAAGCCTGGGCCAAATCCAGAGCTCATTCCATGTTACAATGCTTTCATCCCTCGAAAAGTTGTGAAAAAGAGTGAATAGGAACCTCTGTTAAAGGGGAGTTAATGTAGGGGGAGAGAAGCTAGATGGTACAATGGATAGAGCGTGGGGCCTGGAGTCAGGAAGACCTGAGTTCCAATCTGGCCTCAGGAACTTACTAGCTGTGTGATCCTGGGTAAGTCACTTCACCCTGTTTGCCTCAGTTTCCTCATCTGTAAAATAAGCTGGAAAAAGAAATGGCAAACCATTTTAGTATCTCTGCCAAGAAAACCCCAAAGGGGGTCATGAATTTAGGGGAGAACTCAGTTTGCACAGAACATCTGGCAGAATGAATGAGTTCCTTTTGGGTGTTTTATGAGTATCCCTGGCTTTTTGAAAGTACAATATTCTCTCTAAGTAATCTTCAAGCCCCATTAGCTCAGCAGCTTACCCTCAGTCAAGGAAACTGAGGCTCTGGAAGGCCAACTGCAGACTTCAGACTGCAAAAACCCAGCCACTGAGGGACAGATGTCAACCCTGCCAGCCTCAGAGGTTTGGGTCCATTGCTTCTCCTGCTGACCCATACTTTTCATCCCTGGCTTATTATTCTCACCACATGTTTTTTTTTCTTTTTGTACATGTTGTTCTTCCTTTGGTGATGAATGCCAACAAAGCTACTCCCCTGTACTTAGAAGTTATACTAATTAAAGGAACCAAGGCTTTGAATCTCCCCAGTGGCTGATCTTGAGGATCTCAAACCATTCTCCTGGCCCCTTATCTTTTTTTTTTTTTTTTAGGAACTTGGTGAGTCTAGAGTTGTGATTTCAATGGCTCAAAGAACTCACAGTGTGGAAACTCCCTCCAGGGAAGTATAATGTCAACTACTCTTTAATTTAATCTCCAGGGATTTCCTGGGGCGCTAAGAGGTAGGGTTACCCAATCAGTGGGTGTCAGATTCATGAGTTTTTCTTGACTCTGAGGCTAGCAGTCTTCATCTACTATACCATGCTGCAGCTTAGTGCAATTATTATTACCTTCATTTTTACAGATGAAGAAATTGAGGCTGAAGGAGATTAAGTGACTTGCCCATGGTCATACAGCTAATGGCTCTGGGTTGTTGTGGTGGTGGTAGTGATGATGATGATGATGATGATGAAACCTAGGTCTTCACATCCAAAATGTAACCATGGTGAGAGCTCCAAAGCTTTGCCTTGGGACACCAACATTTAGAGGCAACTGACAGAACTTTTACACCTTCGGTAGGGAAAAGCCACTGAGTTTGGTACCTAGGAAGCACAGACAATTGATTTCAATTGTTGTTGTTTGTCCAAAGGCATTTCAAGTGGGTGAGTTGGGTGTGAGGTAGAGCAGCACAAAGTCCTCTGCCTTACTGTCTCTTCCAGTCATCAAAGTCCAGCAGCAGGACAAAAGTCAAAATGGCCTAGGATGCAGCGGACGACCTTAGTGTCTTCAATGTCTGACCAAGCTCCACAGCACCTGCTTCAGCTGTCTTCATGGCTGGTGGTACAAATTGTCCTCATCTGCCCGAGGAAGTCTTCACATGCTTGGGGCAGACATCCCCCTAACTCACTGTTGGTTACCCTCAACCTGGTTTAGCCCGTCTGCCAAGGCAGTTTTATTGGGGTGTGACCACTGTGCATGCCACAGCTTCTTGGAGCCACAGGGGAGAGTTGGTGGCAGGTGGACACCAGAACTGGCTAAGCAGCCCTGAAAAGGGCTCAGCAAGCTCTCACACTAGAGGTGCTAGTCCTCCCTGAACACCCCATCCGTAAAATAGAAATCCAGCTGTTGCCACTTCCCTTCCTCTGTTCCACCCACTGAAGCCACAGTCTCTGGATCTATCTCATTCCTCCTCTTTTCCCTAGTAGCAGTTTCTAGGTAGTTAGTACTAGGTACCCAGTAGCAATTTCTAGGTAATCTCTCCAGGAGCCCAGGGGCCCAGGTCTCTTCCTCTGTCTGCCACAAAGCCTTGTGTCCTGAAGTCCTTGCTCTACTCCCACCATATCCATGACTCAAATGTATTTTATGTTTCTTGGTTTATTGCAAGAGATGTTAGTTTGGGTCCTGTGATGAGCAGTCTTTCCCTGAGAACCAAACACCTCTCTCAATTTATGAATGAACTCTACTTGATTTTGAGATTCTTGACTATGAGATATGAGTCATTATGAGATTCTTCTCCTCCTCCTCTGACGATTAAGTGGCTCTCCAGGTTTAAAAGTTTGTGAGAACCAACTCAGGACTGAGAACAAGCAATCTCAGATATACAGAGTTGGAGGAAAAAAAAGGGAAGGGGTCAAGAAGAGAGAAACAAAAAAAAAAATTAAGGAAAAAAACAGTTTAATTAAGAATATTTGGGCTAAGAAGAAAATAGATTTCATGCTGATGTGAAGGTGTAAATTCAGAGAATCATAGATTTAGAGCCAAAAAGGAGCTTGGCAATGATCAAGACCGTCTTTCTCATTTTTTCAAAGCAGAGAAGTGAGACCCACTCCCACCTCCCACCTCTACCCCGAGGTGAAGGGTCTGACCCAAGGTCTCATTGGTAGTGACAGAACCAGATTCTTTGGTCTCAAAGCCAGGGCTTTCCCCAGTTACTGTGCATAAACAGCCCCAGATAACCCTGGACACAAAGCTAGGAGGAGTTATTTACAACCAATGAGAAATCCAGAGAGAACTGCTTCCAGATCTGAGCTATGCATTATTTCAATTCAACAAATACCTTTGTTGTCTGCTATATTTCCAGACACTGAACTCAGTGCAAAGAGAAAAGCATAGTAGTGTCTGTCTTTCAGGGAGCTTGCATTTTAAAGGTTGGAGGGACCATAACAAAATACAAATTATAACAATAGCTAGCCTATATATATGATGCTTTGATGTTTGCTTTGGTTTTTTTGTTTTGCCTTTTTTTTTTGGTTGGGCAATAGGGGTTAAGTGACTTGCCCAGGGTCACACAGCTAGTAAGTGTTATGTGTCTGAGGCCGGATTTGAACTCAGGTCCTCCTGAATCCACGGCCGGTGCTCTATCCACGATGCTTTGATGTTTACAAAGAGTTTTACGTATGTGATCCTTTTGGATCCTTACAACCAGCCAGTGGGGATAATAGGACCAGTAGGGTAGGTGTTATTATCATCCCCATATTACAGATGAGGAAACCGAGGTACAGAAAGTTCATATGATTTAGTCAGAGTCACACAGTTAGCAAGTGTCTGAGGCAGGGTTCAGACTCAAGTCTTCTTGTCTCTGTCACCTGGACCACTTAGCTACTGAAATACAAGGCAAACTTGGGGAGGGAGAGGATATTAACAATGTGGGGGTGTAGAGGAGGAGGAAAGAGAATCAGGAAGGACCCAATGGAGGAAGTGTTGTTGTTGTCCAGTCATTTTAGTCTTGTCTGAGTCTTTGTGACCTCATTTGGGGTCTTCTTGACAAAGACACTGGAGTGGTTTACCATTTCCTTCTCCAGTTCATTTTACAGATGAAGAAACTGAGGCAAACAGGGTTAAGTGACTTGACCAGGGTCACACAGCTAGTATGTACCTGAGGCTGGATTTGAACTCGGGAAGGTAAGTCTTCTTGAGTCTAGGTCCAGCATTCTAGTGGAACCTGAGCTGGGACTTAAAGGCAAAGAAAAGTTTGAATAAGTAGAGACATGGAAGGAATATATTCTAGACACGTATAGACACCCAAAGGTTGGAGAGGCCTCAGGGAAAACTTCCTAGACATTAGAGTCATACCAAAGTGAAACAAGCCGCCCCAAGAGATGGTAGGATCCTCCTTTGAGGTCTTTAGGCAGAAACTGGAAAACTGTTTGTTGGGAATTTTAGACGGTTGGATCACCTGTTGCCCAAGGTCCTTTCCAAATCCAAGAATCTATGATTCTGTGATTAGAAATTCCTTTCCTTGAACTGACACATTCCTTTTTGAAAATTCAGAATCTCTCCCCTCTCCACCCCCAAGGGAGGAATAGTATTTAGGCCTAAGTAACCAGGGAGAGAGCCCTATGGCCCTGGAGGGAAGTCTCTGGTTATCACTGTGGTGAGGAGTGGCACAGTGTTTAGAAGGGTGGTCTTGAGTGGTGTACCATAGTGGGAGATCCTGGGGAAACCAACCCAATCCAGAAAGCATTGGGGGACCAGACATGTCAGTTATTTTTTTTTTAACATTTGTATAGTGCTTAATACATGCTGGGCACTATGCCAAGCACTTTACAAACATTATCTCATTTGATCCTTACAACAATCATGGGAGGTAGACGTTATTGTTATCCCCATTTTGCATATGAGGACATGAGGCAAACAGAAGTTAAGTGACCTGCCCAGGGTCACATTGCTTGTAAGTAAGTGTCTGAGGCTGGATTTGAACTCAGGTCTTCCTGACTTTAGGTCCAGTTCTTAACCACTATGCCATCTGGCTGCCCTAATTAATTGGGAAAGGGAAGTACAGTGAGAAAACTCCTGTACAGTGCAGATTGGCATCTGTTCTAGGACTTAGAGTCTCAGAGAGCTGCTTGGACCCACAAAGGGCTTACATGATCTGCCCAGAGTGACATTCAATAAGTGTCAGAGGCGTGACTTAAGACCAGGTCTTCTGATTCCAAGGCTGGCTCTAACTACAAAGCCACACCATAGTTCAAGAATCTCTTTAGCTTCATTCCTTTAATTTCCAGTCAAATATAAGCATCCTGAGGGCAGTTTTTCATTTTCCATTTGTCTTAGTATCACCAAACCAGCACTTTGCTCATACATAGTAAGCACTTATTAAGAAAACTAATCATATAAAGATAAGAGGAAAAAAAAACAGTCTCTGCCCTCAAGCAGGTTATAGTCTACTGGGCATTATGGGAATAGGAGAAAAGACAGCCTAACTTGGTTACAATACTACCTTGGTCTCTCTTAGCAGCCTTTTCTGGTACTAAGAACAAAATGTTGTTGTTCACTCATGTCCAACTCTTCAAAACTCCATCTGGGGTTTTCTTGGCAAAGATACTGGAGTGGTTTGCCATTTCCTTCTCCAGCTCATTTTACAGAAGAGAAAACTGAGGCAAACAGGGTTGAGTGACTTGCCCAGGGTCACACAGCTAATGAGTATCTGAGGCCAGATTTGAACTCAGGTTTTCCTGACTCAAGTCAGTGCTCTATCCTCTGTGCCACCTAGGTCTTCAATAAATATTTGTTGAATGAATGAATGAACATACAGGTCCATCAACTTTTAGCACCAAAGACTAGTGCAAAAGTGCCTGGATCATATTTCTTAGAATTCTGAGTTGCAAGGTACTTTAGAGATCAGGTAGTGACTAGATCGTTGTCTAAGCACCTCTTTTCATTTATTTTTATTTTTTGCCCTGGAAGAATTTACATTTTAATTGTCTTGTTGTCTGTTGCTTTTCTTCTGCCATTTTTTGAGTTCCAAATCTGTTAATGTCTTCACAGCTTTTTCATCTTTAGAGATTCTCCATTCTGGATATTTTTCTAAACCTAATTTTTATTTTAAATTCTGCATTGAATTGAAGGGTGAAAGATAAAACTTTTGATCTAAATTCATTCCTTATTTCTTCTCCTATGTATTGTATTTCTTTTTTTTCCAAACCATTCTGTACTTTCTTTGTTGTTCCATGATATCTTGGGAGTCATAAGGATTCTGTCTTCCATCCAGTACCTTTGAAACATTTTCTTTCATATATTATTTGTGAAGCATAATTTACTTTTACCTTTCTTTTTCCTTTTCCTTTTTAGCATCCTTTCTGTAAGTCTATCTGTGGTAATGAGCTTTTATTAAACCAGATCTGAGTTTCCACCTTTTTTTTTTATGTATTCCCTGTTACTTTCTGACCCCTCCTCCTTTACTAAAGCTCAGTTCCCCAAAATTAGGCTACAAACTGCATCTACTTCCTCTTCTGGTGGATATGGGAGCCACTAGCCTGGGTTTCAGCCTTGAGTGACCTCTGAGGAGACAGGGATGATCCAAATCAGTTTTCCTATCCGTCTTTTAGGCCCAATGTACTCCGTGCACTGACACATTTTCTTTTCTTTTTTTAATTTATTTTGAACTTAAATACAAAAAGCCAAAAAAACCCAACATTTCCATGTACACAGCACAACATAAAGAGAGTATTCAATATATAATCATGAATTTCCATTTCAGATTGCTCACTTTTTTTTAAAACTATGTAGTAAATACTCCACATTATTTTCAAAGCTACCTTGCTTTTTCTGGGCTTCCTTCTAAGTTTTCTTTTGTTCTCTGCTGTGCTTTTTAAATTTTTTCTCCTTCCTTCTTCACCCCATCCTAGAGAAGGCTACAATTAAACACATATGTATATATACATATATATACACATATACATACATGTATACATATATGTAAAACCATACTATACATACTATTATTTATCAGTCCTTTCTCTGGAGTTGGATAGCATCTTCCTTCCTAAGTCTTTTATAATTGCTTCGAATATTTATGATATCCAAGGTGAATTAGTCATTCGAAGTTGTTCTTAGGACAAAATTTCTGTTACTATGTACAATGTTCCCTTGGTATTACTCATTTCACTTTTCATTATTTCATAGAAGTCCTTCCAACCCAAGCCCCCCTTTTTATAGATGAAGACATTGAGACTTAGGGAAAGTGACTTGTCCAAGGTAATGCAGCAAGTAAATAGCAAAACTGACACTCTGACCCTCATCTTCTTCCCTTGTTGGTTCTGTGCATTGCCCAGTCGTCTTCCTCTTCTTTCTATGAGGGGTAGGAATGACTAGGAGGGAGGGGGAATTTCTGAGGCCTTCTGTAAACAGTTGTGTATTAGGAAATGCTGCTACAGGGTGTACTGGTCACCCAGACGTAGCCTGCTGCCAGTCTGAGGCAATCATCAGCTGTTCCAAAGTGTGGTGGAGAGTGGGGGGAGGGGAGGAAAAGGAAGCCTGCCCAGAGTAATAGGGCTCTGGAAGGTGAGGCAGGACAGGCAAGAGTGACGCTAAACAAGAGGCTGAAAGGACACTCTTTTGAATGATTTAGTGAGAGTCGCGCAGCTGGCAAGTGTCGCAGGCAGGGTTTAGACTCGAGTCTTCTTGAATCTATCCCCTGGGTCACCTAAGTACAGAAAGACAAGACAATATGAGGAGGGAAAGAACATTAATAACTGGGGGTGGGAGAGGAAAGAGAATCAGGGAGGACCCGAGGAAGGAAGTGGGAGCTGAGCTGGGCCTTAAAGGAAAAGACAGGTTTGAATAAGCAGGGACATGGAAGGAGTATGTCTGCTCAACTTGTTTGTTCGGAATCTTCAAAGCAGCCTTGGTGGCCAGGTACTAAGCCACAATCTTATCCTGTGGGCGAGTTGTTTCCTCAGCAGCCTCCAGTCCAGTCCAGCGGAAAGAGCCCCCACTTAAGAGTCAGAAGGCCTGGATTCAAATCCAGTTCCTACCTATAAGACCTTGGGTAAGTCTAATCCTAACCTTTCTGTGCCTCAGTTTATTTACTTATAAAATTTGGGATTTGGGACTAAATGATCTCTCAGGTCCTTTGCACTCTAAAGCTATCATGATCACTCAGAGAAGCAGAGCATAGCCCTGACTGGGCATGGAAGCCAGTCGTGATAGAACACTCCAGTGTTCTGTGCATTTGAAAATTTTTTAAATCTAAAAGGAGATTGGGACACTAAATATTCTGTGTGCACCCTATAGTCGAGACGTGGTAACAATCAACCAATGAGCGTTATTAAGCACATACTCTGTGTCAGGTACTGGGGATCAAAGAGTACTTACAGCTTGGGGGGACGTTGTGATGCAATACAAAGCACCTACTATGTGCAAAAACATTCATGCTAGGTGCTGGAGATACAAGCGTGAAAAGTAAAACAAGCTGTGCCCTTTGGGATTCACTAGATTTACTAGACAGGATAGGTGATGCACCCCACACATATAAAAAAAAGATAGAATGTGATCAACAGAGAAATGAAGGCATAGAGAGATCGGGAGAACCACAGAGCTCAAAAGGACCTCAAGAACCATTTTACAGATGAGGTAAATGAGGCCCACTGAGGTCAAGTGATTTATCCAAAGTCACAGGTAGTAAGAGCAGGGGCTGGATTTGAACTCAAGACTTCTGATTCTAAAATTCAGCTATCTCGTGTTTATCTGGGGTGACAAGGATAACTGCTTGGACGAGGTAGCATTAGAAATAGGTCTTAATGGAAGAAAAGGATGTTGGTAGGGGAAGATTGCTTCCCAGGCCTAGGGATGGAGGAGAGGGAGGGGAAGAACCATGGAGTCACAGTATTTGGGGTGTGGAAAGAACCTCCACAGCTGCAGTCCAACCCAGATGAGAAAGGAATCTCAGAGCTAAACGTGTCCAAAACCTTCAGCTAGTTGTCCTGTGGAATGAGCCCCACGGATGTTGGTCTAGTTAAAGGAATTGCTACCAGTCCAGTCTATACAGAACATAGAGTGTGTATTGGGAGGGAATGTGCGAAAAGAACAGAAAGAGAGCTTAAGCGGGGCTGAATTGTGGAGGGAGCCCAATGCTAAGCAAAGGAGTCTGCATCTTGATCTGCAGAGAAGAGGGAGCTATTGAAGAGCTTTGAGGAGAGGAGTGACATGGTCAGCCCCATGCATCAGAAAGGTTGATTTGTGTGAAGAATGGGCTCAGGAAGAGAGAGGCTTTCTGCAGAGGGTCCAATGTGGAGGTTATCACAATAGCCACAAGTGAGGGGTGATTCATCCATGTGTCAGGGACCTGTGATTTCTTTGGGGTGGGAACACCCTTCACCAACACATATCTCAAGTCTAAATCATCAGATTTATTGTCTTAGGGAGTTGCCTGAGGCTTAGTAACTAACTACCCTACTAAATCATATACATCTATTATGTATGCTTCTTATAAAAACCAATCAGACATGACAAAAGTTACAAACAGCCTTCCAGTTCTTTTTTGTTCATTGAATTGCTTGGTCTCTTGTGATTCTTAAGTTCACCAATAAAAAAGACAAATTTTTAAATGAACAAGTGACAAGGAAAATGTGCCTTCTTTCAGATAACTTTCCATCTCCTCTATGCGGTTCCTGACACACTCTGTCCATTATTAGAATCTGAGCTTGTCGAAAGCAGGACCTGTTTTATGTCCCCAACACTTGGCACAACACCTGGCACACAGTAGGCACTTAATAAATGCTTGTTGACTTGTTAACAAGGGCCAGAATTATTCTAGTGTTGTGGGAGAGGGGAGTGGAGAAGAGAGGACCTATGTGAGAACAGTTATAGACATAAACTGTGCAGGACCTGGCAAGTGAGTGAAGGAAATGGAGGCTGAGATTTCAAGCTTGGATGAATAAAAAGAGGGAGAAAGGAAGAAGGGAAGGGGGAATGGGAAGATGATAAGCTTGGTCTTCCTTCTGCCACTCAGAATAGTAATAGTAATAATGATAATAGTAATAATAACAATGGCTCACACTTATTATACTTTATCTAAGGCGTGGAATACCTTTACTTATACTCTACTTATGCTTTATTCTTATATTTTACTTACTCATGAACTTCACAACAACTTTGAGAGTTGTGTTGTTTTTATCTCCACATTACAGATGAAGAAATTCAGGTTCAGAAGGATTTGTCCACGGTCATACAGATCTGGGCTAGATTTGAGCCCCAGTTTTTCTCTTTTCTGCCTGGTTTACTAAACTGGAGGATGTGAAGAAGGTACTAGATACAACTTTTTGAGATTATAGCAAAGCTTTTGTATAATTATCTCATGCTATTCTTTTAGAAGAGATGGAAAGAATGTGGAGTTAGCTTTGCACTGTTTAACGTTCTTATCAATGATTTGGGTTAAAGCATAGATCTACATCAAACTAACAGATAACACAAAGCTAGGAGGGAAAGCTAACACTCTGGATGACAAGGTCAGGATCCAAAAGGATTCTGAGAGGTGAGAGCATTGGGCTGAATTAAATACCATGGAATTCAACCGGGATAAATGTAAAGTCTTCAGTTGGGTCCAAAAAAATAAACTTCACCAGAATAGGACAGAGAAGGGATGATTAGACAAGGAAAGGAAAAAAAAAAGTTATCAGGGTTCTAAAAAAAAGGGAAGTTGGATTTAATGGACTGCAAACTCAGTATGAGTCAGCAGTAATGTGGCACCTAAAAAAGCTAATGCTAAAGCCATGTTGAGTTACACTGAGAATAGCTTCCAGGAATAAGAAGGTGATACTCCCTCTGTCCTCTACTCTGATCAGATCCCATCTGTAGATGTTCAGATCTGGACACCAGAAAGTTTAGGAAAAATATTGCTAAACTGGACAATGCCTAGAGAAAGGCAACCAGGATAGTGAAAGGCCTCATTTCCATGTTTTTGAAGGAAGGGACCTACAGAAGAGAAGAGTAACAGGTGGTATGATAGCTATGTTCAAGTCTATGCTTGAAGTCCAAGTATTTGGTATGTGGAAGATGGAGTGGATTTGTTCTGTTTGAGCCCAGAAGGCAGAACCAGGAAGAATGAGTAGAAGTTACAAAGAAGAAGATTTAGGCTTGATATCAAGAAAAATTACCTGGAATGAATTCACAGACTCAAGCATACTTTAAGTAAAGTTGGCAAAGGTTTATTATAATGTTAATATGGTGGGCAGAGCTCCTTAAGGGATTCTGCCACGGTGAACAGAGCTCCTTAAGGAACTTGCAACCTAACAGGAATGATGTTAAAGCTTATTATAGAAAAAGCAGTGGATTATGTATCAAGTATGCTAATAGGTGATAACATACAACCTTGGTCACAGGCGTCATTCACTACTGGAAAGGGGGTGGTTCCTAAGGGGTATAGGGGTGTATTTTTTATCTGTTATGTCAATAACAAGATAACTTCGGGAATTGATGTCTATAACCTGACCTCTGGATCACATATGATAACTGTGGCAATCAGGACATTATAGTTTTGCTGAGACAGGATGGTCTCATTCATACAAGGGCAATTCTGCAGAAGCCAGTTTGTCCTTGTAACAGGGAGAGATAGTGAGATAGGTCACCTCACTAGGCTCACTCCTGAGTCATTGCCAGAGATAGAATCTTTGGGCTGGGGAGAAAACTGTCAGGGACAGTGTTTTGAGGCTAGGGAGAAATATGATCTTGGAAGCGAGGTCCAAGTACAAGCACCCAAGCACCCCAGCACCCCATCATTTTCACATTTCTTGTTTTTTCCTTCTCATGGTTTTTCCCTTTTGTTCTGATTCTTCTTTCAAAACATGACAAATATGGAAATGTGTTTAATATGTTTATACATGTATAACCTACATCAGATTGCTTGCTGTCTTGGGAAGGGGGGAGAGGAGGAAGGGAGGAAGAAAAAATTTGGAATTCAAAATGTTGTAAAAGTGAGTGTTGAAAACTATCTTTACATGTAATTGTAAAAAATAAAATACTATTAAGGGGAAAACAAACAAGCAAAAAGAAATAGCTTATTGGTTGACCTTCCTGTTGCAAGCTTTTCCTCACTCACTGTAGTCCATTCTGCACTTAGATGTCCAAGTGATCAATCTAAAGCAGACCATGCCATGTTCTCCTACTTAATAAACTGGAGTATCTCCATGTCACCTCAAGGACCAAGTACAAAACCCTCTGTTTGGCATTAAAAGTCTTTTCCAGCCTGCCCCTCTCCTGCCTTTCCAGTCTTCTTACACCTTACTCTACCCTCTCCCCACTCCATGTACTTCTCGGTCCAATGACACTGGCTTCCTTGCTGGTCCTCAAAGGAGTCACTTTATCTCTTCACTTTGGGCGTTTTTACTGGCTCTTCCCCATGCTTGGAATACTGTTCCACCTCCCTCCCTCCCTTTGGTTCCCATGACTTCTTTCAAATCTCAGCTAAACCCAGTTCTATCAGTGAAATCAAAGAAAGAGGGATAAGATGCATGTATAAAAATATTTACAGCAACTCTTTTCATGGTAGCTAAAAGTTGGAAACTAGGGGAGTGTCCCCCTACTGGGGAATGACTAGACAAAGTGTAGGACATGAGTGAAAGGGAACATTAATGGGCCATAAAAATAATGAAATGGACAGTTTCAGTGAAAACTGGGAAGACATTTATGAACTGACACAGGGTGAAGTGAGCAGAACCAGAATAACTTGTACAAAAATAACAACATTACAGAGAAAAAGAACTTGGAAAGCCCTTAGTACTCCATCCAACACAATGATAAACCACATGTCCAAAAGAATGATGATGGACCACTCACCTGACACAAACAGAGGTAATGAACTTAAAAAGCAGAAATGGATAAGTTTTCCAACATAGCTAATGCAAGACTTTATTTTGCTGTATTATGTAGCTTTGTACTGAAATATTTTTTTTCTTTTTAAAACAAACTTGCTCAATGATGGGGGCAGGCAATGGGAAAGAAATTAACCCAAAATACTTGTTACTGGTAAAAAATAAAAGAAATTATTTAAAAATTAAAAAAGAAAAAAAAAGTAGCTTGAGAGGGTTGGAGCCCAGATCCTTCCTTCCTTCAGCCTAAAGGAATTCCACGTGCACAGCTTAGCTCAGGGAGGTTCAGTGAGGGTCACATCTGATAATGTTTTCGAAGTGCTGGTAAACGTAAAGTGGTTTAGGCATATGAGATGATTTCCGAGAGGCACCTGGTGCAAATAGAAAGAACCCAGGAGTTGGAGTCCAAAGACCTGGGCTCCAGACAGACCTAGCTCTACACCTAAGTGTGTAACCTTGAGTAAATCAGAAAGAATGCTGGCTTTGGAATCAGACTCTGAGTTCAAATCCCAGCTCTGCCACTCCCACCTCTGTGACCTTTAGCCAATTACTTAGTCTCTCTGAGCCCCAGTTTCTCCATCTGAATAATGAGAGTTGTTAGACTTAGTGACCTGTAAGGACCAACCCCTCCCCCAACTTGGAATCCATGATCCTATGACCTTCTTGCCCCAATCTGTAACATGCCTCCCTGAACATATGTTACGGGGCCCTGGTGAAAATTAAATGGATGTAAAAACTCCTTATGACCTATTACATGCTATACATCCATAAATTATTTTTTTAATATTTATTTTATTATTCTTTAGTCATTCCCTGAAAACATCTAGAATCCAGCCTCAGATACTGCAAGAGAAGGATCTAATCTCCAACTCGGTGGAGTCCAACTCAAATTCCATCTTGAGCCAAGTACCTTTTAATGAAAACACTGGTGGGCAGCACTGTTATTATTTCAGAAAACACAAGTCATTTCAGTTGAAGCTATTTTTAATGAAATTGTGCCATATTTTTTGAAAGCTCTGAAGCCCCAAGATTCAGCTTATAAGGCAATTTTCTATCTCCAATCCTTCATACTGTGGCTTTACAACAAGTACCAGTCATGCCGTGTTGGGGGTTGTGCATTATAGCAATTTATGCAAGACTAGACCCTGAGCTGCCTGAGGGCAGGGATCATGACTTGTTTACGGTTTGCACATTTCCTAGGGCCTAGTGCAGGGCTAACTATACAATAGGGCCTTCATAAGTGTGTGGATAGGGGCAGCTAGGTGGTGCAGTGGATAGAGCACTGGCCCTGAAGTCAGGAGGACCTGAGTTCAAATCCGGCCTCAGACCAAACACTTGACATGTACTAGCTGTGTGACCTTGGGCAAGTCACTTAACCCCAATTGCCTCAACAACAAAAAAAATAAGTGTGTGGATAATAAGTGAATGAATGAATAAATGAATAAGTGACTCAAGCAGTGTAACCCAAATGTTCTCCGTGATTACACAGCTAACCTGCTACATTCTATTAGCCTCCTGGCAATTTATAGCATAAACTAAAAGGTAACACACTAATCTAGAATTATTTTTATTTAAATTTTCTTTTTTATTGAGAATTTAACAATAATCAACAAACACGAACACTTCAATAATATACAAAGAAAGGGGGCAGCTAGGTGGCGCAGTGGACAGAGCACTGGCCCTGAAGTCAGGAGGACCTGAGTTCACATCTGGCCTCAGACAAAACACTTGACACTTACTAGCTGTGTGACCCTGGGCAAGTCACTGAACCCCAATTGCCTAAAAAAATAAAATAAAAATAAAAACAAAGAACAAAAACCATAGGATACTATGAACTACTGTTATTTATTTAATAAGATACTAACAAAATGGCTCTGTCTTTCCGGATGTCTCTTTTTCTTTTATGTATTTAAAAAGTTTTATTGATGCTCTCTCTCTCTCTCTCTCTCTCTGCCTCCCCCCCTCCACCACCTGCATCTCTAGCACTACCACCGATTTGTACTTGTAATTTTAAAAAGGCATATTTTCTCCCTGAAGTGTGCTATCAATGTATTCTTGCAAGGAAATGTAACAGGCATGCTAAGAAGTTGATGAGGTGGGAAGGGTGGTGGGAGCAGTGGGGCAGTGCTTTCTCATAGGCAACATTCACAGCTCCCCACAAGTCTGGAGGAATCTCTTTGACACCAGGATAATGTGAGCAATATTGACCACCGAAGAGCAAAGAAAAGCTTCTGTAAAGAAGAAGGCTTTGCTTTAGTCAGCCAGAGTACAGGGAAGATCATTATTAGGTTTAAAAAGAGATTAAGAAAAAGAAATTTGTTCCCTCAGCAGCTCTTAGAACCTGGAGCAGGAAACAACACATTGGACTCAACACCAGAACACTGTGACTTAGGTAAGGGCAAGCTTGCCTGCCTACCCCAAGGGCATCCAGCCCCAGCCAAACCTCATGGTTGTGTTTGAGCTCCTTCCCAGATTAATGTCTGGGAACCACAATATGAATTTAGTTACACATGGTTCATTCTCAGAGTCATCCCTGGGCCCCACCCAATTATAATATGCCGTTCACCAAGCAGGCAATATGCAGCCATGGACATTTTGGAGCAATGGAATGACTTTACTGTGATATATTGGAAGGAGCACAGAATATGGAGTCAGAGGATCTGAGTTCAAATCCTGATTTTGCCACTTGTTATTTGTTTGACCTTGCGCAAGTAACTTAGCCCCTTGAGGTCTCAGGTTTCTCAACTGTAAAATGGCAGGGGAATTTCTTCCAGCTCTAGAATAATGATCTTACGACTCATTTCATCTTTACGTATAGGATACTGTGACATCTCCTTTGGGTGCCGGACCTCAATGGAATTGCTTAGCGCTATACTCCTTTAGTATATGCTCTATTTGGGGAGTCTCCCAAGTTACCATGACCACTAGGAAAACATGGAGGTTTTAAAACTTATGCCTAATGAGAATATTGTACACAACAACAACATTGTACAATGATTACCTATGATAGACTTAGCTCTTCCCAGCAATGCGATGATCCAAGACAATTCCAAAAGATGCGTGATCGAAAATGCTAACCACATCCAGAGAAACAACTATGGAGTCTGAACGCAGAACCAAGCATACTGTTTTAACCTTTTTTTGTTTTTTTTTCTTTCTCATGGTTTTTCTCTTTTGTTCTAATTCTTCTTTCACAACATGACTAATGAGGAAATATATTTAACATGATTGTACATGTATAACCTATATCAGATTGCTTACTATTTTGGGGAGGAGATAGGGGAGAGAGGGAGGAAGAAAAATTTGGAACTCAAAATCTTACAAAAATGAATGTGGAGAACTGCCTTGACATGTAATTGGAAAAAAAATAAAATACTGGGGGGGGGGGGGGGGCAGCAGGGAAGACTTCCACCTGGCACAGAAATATCCAGAGGGAAATTTATATTTTTACTGCTTTTCAGGGTATATATCACAAAGTTTTGGAGTGGGAAGGGAATTCAGAGGTTCTCCACCAACCCATGGCTGAAAAAGAATCCGAACTGTAATATCCCCAACAGGTGGCCCGCCAGCGTTTGCTTGATGATGTCCAGTGATGGGTACTCACGACTTTATGCCTCCCTTTCATATATGGATAGTTCAAATTGTTAAATGTTTTTCCTGATATCAAGATGAAGTCTTCTTCTGTGTAACCTCTGTCTGTTGTTCCTGGTTCTGTCTTACAGGGACAAACAGAACCCAGCCAACCTCCCTTCCACATGACAGTCTTTCAAATACTTAAAGAAAGTTCACATGCCCAGCCCCCTCTCCCCACCCATCATCTCTTGTCCAAGCTAGACATTCCCAGTTCCTTCAGCCAATCCTCATGTGCTATAGACTCACAATCCTCTACCATCCTGGTCGTCCTCCACCGGATCGTCTCCAAATTATCAAAATCCTTGCAAAAATTGTAGTTCTTAGAACAGATCACGCTGGAGCAGAGCATAGGACCATGGGACTTTGCCCCAGGAGTGTTCCAATGTCTGCAAGCTCAAACAACAAGCCATTGAATAAACTATATGCAAACAACTCCTGGCATTCTCATTCAGTATATTAATCTGGCACTTCAATGAAGTCAAGAGCTCATACAAGTGGGTACTTCCCTCCATGAATGCAGGCTGAATGGGTCCTGAGCCAGTGTATGGAATAGTGGATAATGTTTAGAACTTAGAATAAAAGACACTCCTGCCCCAGAGGCTCAAGGGCACTGGGAACCTGAGAGTTAATTAGCCTCTGTTTGCCTTACTTTCCCTATCTGTAAAATGGGTATAATAGCAGTTTAGACTTGTTGGGAGGATTAAATAAGTTATAATGCTTTGAAGTTTGCAAAGTTCTTTCCATATTTAGAAAGAGTTTAGCAAATCATAAAGTCTTAAATGAATGTAAGCTATTTTTATCATCACTAATTTCTCACTCCATGTTACTCTTATTCATATACTCAAATATTCCAACGGGTCTAATCAATGTGGGCTCTCCCACCAACAATAGCAAATCGAGAGCTATCCATCCTTGCCCCTTCTGGGTGACCCTGGTCCATGTGCTTCACTAACAATGCCACAATAGATCCATCATCACACATGAGGGCTTTCTTTCCTTATCCATTATTCTCACCACTCTCCTCACTCTCACTTGCCCCTCCCAGCTTTGTCTCGAACTTTTGGGACTTCACAGCCAAGCCATCAATAGGTCCCTTCCACTTTTCAGCTGCCTTTTATGTATTGTCTTTCTCCATTAAAATGTAAGCTCCCTGAGGGCAGAGATTGTCTTTCTTTCTACTTATATTTGTGTTCCCAGTGCTTAGTGCAGTACCTGGCACACATTTAAATGATGCTGACTCACTGACTGGTTTCTGTTTCGTAATTCCTTATAACGTGTTGCTGTCTGGCCATACCCCCTCTGTGCCCTTTCAGATGATCCTCACTTCAATTCCTTGTAGACTATATAATTTCATGATGCATAACCAAAGAACCATGCCAGAAGAATGTCGGTGCTAAAATGGATGGCCTTTTTTTTTTCCAGAGAGAAGTTTGGGTCACTAAAAGCTTTGTGCCATTTTCCAAAGGCATTCCAGCCATTGCCCTCCTCTTATTCAATTCTAGCGTCCTATCACTGACCATTTGCAGTATTTGTCTAAGATTTGTCTACCTACCTACCTATCTCTCTCTCTTTCTCTGTCTTTCTCAATTTATCTGAAATGGGTAAGTGTTATAGATTATCCTTCCAATTACATATCTTAGTCTGTGAGGCAGACATTTTCCATCCACTTGGTTTTTCCTGTGTGGATGGTTGTACCGAACTCTTTAGTGTGGTTATGGCTCTTCTTTAGAAAGTTCTCATTTTTTCTAGGGCTTGAAGTAATCAGTATAATTTCATCTATAACAAAGAACTGCTGGAGGACTTCTCCATCTCTAGAAAATCCCTCCTCAGTTTGCACTCTGCAGTTCATCCTCGTCCATGTCTTTCCATAAGTGCATCTTAGAGGACTGACCCAATGTTTAGGCAGTTTTCCTCTGGATCTTTTAATATTTCATAGTATTCATGTTTGTTAATGACTTCTTTGGTGCTCTCAAAGATTTGCAATTCTCAACTTTTCCATGATGGGTTGCTGTAACCAAAAACCAAAATCAAAATCAACAAAACAAACTAACGTACATTGGCCAATCTGGGGGAATGAGCTTCCTTGAATTTAGCTCAGATGGTTGTTGAATAACAAACCTCCAGTCCATCAGTGGGCCCATGCCTGGAGCCTCTTTGTCTAGGTTGGACCTGCCAGAGCTTGCATGCCACTAACATAGATTCCAGGAATGACACAGATCTGACCATGTCACACACACACACACACACACACACACACACACACACACACACACACCATCACCACCACCACCACCACCACCACTACCACACCCTACATACATACACATACACACCTTACTCCATAAACTCCAGTAGTTTCCTGTTTCCAACTGGATTAAAAATAAAGTTCTTTCACATGACACTTACTAGCTGTGTAACCCCTATTGCCTTGCAAATAAATAAATAAATAAAGTTCTTTGTTTGAAGGGCAGGGGGAAGTATTCAAAGCTCTTCACACCCTGGTCCCTTCCTAGTTTTCCAATTTCCTCACGTTCTACTGTTCTCCACATTGTATGAACCAGCCATATCTGTATACTTACTGATCCTCACACTCAACACTCCCATCTCTGTACCTTTGTGGTGGCCAGTTCCCATACTTGGAATGCTCTCCCATCTCACCCCGGCCTTTTGGAATCCCTGCTTCCTTCAAGACTTAGATCAAATGTCAAATTCTGTAGGAGGCTTTCCTCAGTGTCTCCTGCTGCTAGTGCCTTCTCCTCTGAGGTGTCTTCCATATACTTTGTCAGTATCTTATATACGCTGATTTATAGGCATATTGTCTCCCTTATTAGAATGTAAGCTCCTTGAGGGCAGGTGCAATGGTTTTTTTTCCTCTTTCTGTGTATCCTCAGTACATAATAAATGCTCACAAATTAATTAAGCATTTGGGATACATTGCCATTAATAAATCATTACTACCAGCTTCATTGGTATATTATTAACAATAGCAAACATTGACACCACTCAGATTTTATGAATCACATAAGGTTTTCATCAATTATCATCTTCCCATTTATTTGAAATAGTATTTTGCTTGCAGCAATTGAGGGCAGTGGGTCTCCATTATGTCTGACATGGCGCAAAAAGGGCCAGTGATCCAAAAGGACACACAGGCCAGCTGTGGGTCTGAAATAGATCTATATGTCATAGGAGGTAGAGCCAGAAGGGACATAAGAGGTCAGATGACCTGGATTCAAATTCTGCCTAGTGGTTATACAGACTATGTGACCTTGAGCAAGTCTCTGAGAGGTTACTCTCAAGGCCTCTGGCAACTCTCTTGAGACTATGGGTTACATAGTCATATGCAGCTAGATGGTACAGTGGGTAGAGCACTGGCCCTGAAGTCAGGAGGACCTGAGTTCTAATCCAGCCTCAGACCAAACACTTGACACTTACTAGCTGTGTGACCCTGGGCAAGTCACTTAACCCCAACTGCCTAAAAAAAAAAAAAGACTATGGGTTACAGAGTAGGTGCTGATTTGTATTGGTAAAGGAAGTTTTCTTCCCCAGGACGTCTCTATGCCAATGAAATAATATGTACAGATAAAAAAAAGAAAAAGTACATTATAGCCATCTGTGTACATGCCTTATAGCCCTCCTGATGCACTGAAAAGAACGCTTGATTCAAATCTCAGCTATGCCTTACTACCTATGTGACCTTGGGCAAGTCGCTTTCCAGGGGCTCAGTTTCCTCTTGTGTAAAATGAAGAAGTTGTATGAGATGGTCCGTAAAGTAGCTCTCAACTCTAAGTCATTTGGACAAGCCTGAGCATTTTGTATGCTTCTTCTTAATGGTGAGAATGCTGATAGATCTACATGAGAACAGAGTTAATATAAGCTTTGGAGAGATGTGTGAGGAGAAAGACTTTGGAAGCAGCAGGCTTGTAGGGGAAGCTGACTCCTAAACATGTCCCCAATTTCCAACTTGCCTTCCCAGAGACTCTAGGGACTTTTCCCTTGGAGGAGATTGGGATCTCTCTCTTGGTTTGAGCTGGAGCCTCCCTGAAAAGAGGTCACTGACTCTGTGTATTTTATGGTATAATCTAGTATGGATTACTTCTTTGATTTCAGTTTGCTATTTACTCAGTTAAATAAGGCTACTTACTATTCACTTTTTGAGATCATGTTTTGTGTGGCCAGCATTTACTGAAAAAGAGTTCAATTTGTCAGTATAAGCTAAGGGTCAGTGACCAAGGAAACATTTTTTAATGTAAATAAAAATCATGCCCCTAGACTATCAATATTTAGGGGGGCAGATAAATACAATTCTAGTCCAGTACCCCTCTCAGAGACTGGAGGAAAGAGAGCTCAGCTTTGTGGCCCTTCACCCACTCTCTTCAAGAAAGGGATAACATCCTCCCTTGGAGAAGAGTGGGCAAGATTCCAGAGAGATCTGTCAATGTGCCTATGATCTCTGTTAGCCAGCCTGTGAGGACTCATGGACATGCCTAGACGGGCAGCACCCACCTTCTACTCTTTAACCCTATGATCCTGCCCCACAAAATTCCCACATAAGCTTTTTATACCATACCATGCAGCTTCTCTGTGCTAGCCAAAGAAGCCCTTTGAAAGAAGTGCCTTCTTTGAGATACATAAGTCTTCTGAAGGGCAGGCTACACCCACTCTAGACATGCCCCTTCTTCTTGCCAAGGAACTTGACCCTGCCCCTTCTCTGACACTCTCCATAAAACAATAAAAGCTGGCATTTGTACAGCCCTTTAAGGTTTGCCAAGTGCAGTGTGAGCCTGAGCACATCACTTAATCTCCTAGTGCTCTAGGCAACTCTCTAAGATTTTAGGTTGCAGAGAAGGTCCCAACCTGCACTGGGAGGAGAAGCTTCCCCACCTGGGAGTTTCCTATGCCTAAGAAATCCCAGGTCAAGTCTCTATCCTTATCCCTTAATACATAATTTCTGTTGAGTCTCGGAGTTAGATACTACAAGAATTATCCTTCCCAATTTATAGACGAGGAAACTGAAGGTCTGAGGGGTAAACTTGCCCGTGATTGCATGACTAGTAACCATCCAAGGCAGGATCCAAGCCTAGATTCAAGCCTGACTGACAACAAGCTGGCATGCTAACCACTAGGTGATACTACCTCTCATTTCTGGAATCTTTCATGCTGGAAACTTCTAGGCTCAAGTTGCCCTCAGGGGATCTCAGTAGCCAATTCCAGGTACCTCCCCACTTGGGAACTCCAAGACAGGAAACCAACCAGATATCCCTTAGGAAAATCACCTGTGCCCCTGATCAGCCTTGACAGGTGGAAGACAGAAACTATGTGCCCCATAGTGAACCAGAGGAAGGGATGAAAACTTGGCCGGATGTGCCAAGTCCGGAGGGCAGCTTCTCAGAGAATCAGCGCCCCCTCCCTCCTTATGCTTTCCCTCAAAGATCATCAAGGCCAAGGGACCTAGTTGTGTCCCTGTTTCACTTGTCCCTAAGATCACGATGTTGCCTTTGCCCTGATCTCTTCTTTCTTGTGCAACTTCCCACCCATTCTGAGTGTCTTGAATCAAATTTCATGCCTTCCCTTGGTGAGGGCAAGACACACCTTTAAAAAGACCTATTGCATTTAACAACTCCATCTGGTTTGGCTACTCTGTGAAAGCTTCCAAGTCAGAAACCAACTACAAAATACTGGGACCCATCATGAGTACCTTAGTGATGGTTGAGATAGACTTGGGGCGACTCTCATGTTTACGAAGTCTCAGGTGCTGATGACTCTCAATTGTTATTAAAACTACTGAATGACAGAAAGGTGATCCAGATTCTGGGAAAGGTTACTTATTCAGCTTTCCTTTGGCTAGTTGAAAGCTATTTTGCAGTGGGTCAGCCATTAGCAGTGCAAATTACCACCCGATGCATTACAAAACATGCTTGGTTGGGGATCTGGCAAGGCCCAGCAAAAGAGAAAGAACAGCCTGATAGAACTGGTGTCCTAATGATGTCCAAGGTCTGAATAAGGTTGATGACCTTTTGCATGCTTTGAAAGAGAAAATACCATCTTCTGATCTAAGGGTAAGGAATGGATGAAGATCTGTGATATGGAATCTTGATAAATATACTGTTGCCATTCCTCTATGTCCTCAGCAAAAGGATCAATTCATAGATTATTCAAGCCAGAAGGGAGTTTGGGGATCATCTAACCAAGACCCTCATTTTACACATACAGAAACTAAGGCCAAGAGAGGTCAAATGGCTTGCCCAAATTCAAATAGAAAGTCAGTAGAATACCTGTCCATCATCCCAAATCATGTCATATTAATGAGCAGATGAATTTTTAAAAATTTATTTAACATTTACTATGTGCAAAGCACTATCCCATGATAGTTCCTATTACTTGTGTTTGCTTTGCTACACATCCTCAAACATTCAGCACCTGGTGTTTAATCAATAACATGAGTCTCATATGGAAAATACATCAATAAAAGGTTCCCTTCAAGTCAGTGCTCTGCTGAGCTTAGTTTCTCTCTGAAGGAGCCATGTATGTTTTACTTAGCTGGACCATTAACTAGCCCATGTTGCTTTGGGCAAGTGTGAGGAATTTCTTATGTAATTCATTTTTTTAAAGGAAAGGATGATGATGATGATGATAAATATTAAGCAATAATTCCCGAATGACACAAAAATAGGGAATTTGTGAGAATAGCATAACAAAGAGTTTCAGAACACAAAGCAAAGTGCAAACTCTGCTTTTCAAAATTGAAAGGGGACTTGGAGGTCAATGACTTTAGCCTATTCTCCACCATCCCCTCTATTCCATGTCCAGCAAGGCATCATTTATTCTCCCTTTGAAGACTTTCAGTGATGAGGAAATCCCTACATTCCCAGGCAGCCCATTTCTACTTTAAATAGCTCTGATTTTTAGGAAGCTTATTGTTAAGTAGATAACAAATTTGCCTCATTGCCATTTCTGCCCATGGCCCTGAGTTCTATCCTTTGAGGTCAAGCAGAATAAAGCTAATCCTTCTACATGGCAGCCCTTCAAGAAGGCTGTTACCTTTTCCCCAGAACCAGTCCTAGCCTTCTCCTCTAAGTCAAACATCTCCAGTTTCTTTATTCAGGCCTCTTATGAAATGATCTCAAAGTCCATTACCATCCTACTTCTCCCCTTCTAGGTGGTCACTATCTTTCCTATAATGTGCCACCTAGAACTAAACACCAACCCCCTGACAGAATGTGAACAGGGCAGAGTTCAATGAGATGATCACTCCCCTCATTCCAGAAGCTTCGTCTTTATTAATGCAGCCCACCCTTTTTTGGGTTGCCTTCATTGTATTATTGACTCACGTTGAGATTGCAATTCATTTATCTGTCAGTCAGTCAAGAAGCTTTGATTCAGCACTTATTATGTGGCAGGTATTGTGATAATCACTGAGGATACAAAGAAAGCCAAAGATATGCTCCCCACCCTCAGGAAGCTCATATTCTAATGGAGAATGTTAGGGAGGGGAGAAGGTAAGTTTTATTTAGCTCTTCAAGAAATCCAACAAATATTTTGAAAGTGAAAAAAATATTATTTGTTTATTGTTTGTTGAGAAGCTGCCACACTGAACTGGTCGTATCTAATACAGTCCTTCTGCAGTCCTACTCCTTCTTGACCCTTGACACTGATGATCACCTTCTCCAGATGTTTGTGACACTATCCTCTCCTCAATTATCTCCTATCTCCACTTCTTCTCTGTCTCCTTGGCTGGATCTTCAGGTCATGCCCACTAGCTGTGGGTGCAGCCCATGCTCTGTCCTAGGTCCCCTTCTCTTTTTACTACCTCACTTGGTGAGCTCATCAGTTCCCATAGATTCACTTATTCTCTCTACCTGGATGGTTCACAGATCTATTCAGCCAGCCAGAGTTTCACTGCTGAGTTCCAGTTCTGAATTTATAACTCTCTTTTGGACTAGATATCTCAAAGTCATCTCAAGCTCAAAGCGTCCAAGAATGAATTCTGTCTTTCCCTCCAGTCCCTACCCTCTTCTGAACCACCATCCTCCCAGTCACTCAGGTTTACATCTTTGCTGACATCCTTAACTCCTCACTCTTCCTCACTCCACATTTATTGCAAAGCCTTATTGTTTCAACCTTCCCAATATCTCTCATATAAATCCCTTTCTTTCCATTCATATGGTTACATTCCTAATTTGGGTCCTTATCACCTCTCAACTGGACTATCAGCATAGCTTCTAGCTGGGCTTCCTTCCTCAAGTGCCCCTCCTCAACCCACCATCCACTTAGCTGCCAAAGGAATCTTTCTAAAGTATAGATCTGACCCTGTCACCTCTGGGCTCAATACCTTCCAATGTCTACCTGTTACCTCCAGGATTAAACACAAACATTACTTTGCTTAGCATTTAAAGCCCTTCATAAGCTGGTCCCTTCCTACCTTTCCAGTCTTCTCACACATCACTGCCCTCTCCATACTCTACGATCAGGTGACACTGGCCTCCTTGCTGTGGCCCACACATGACACTCCAGATTCTGACTCTGTGTCATTGCATTGGCTAGCTCCCATGCCTGAAACACTTTGCCTCCTTATTTCTGTCTCTTCATTTCTCTGGTTTCCTTCAAGACTCAACTCAAATCCCACCTTATGCAGGAGGCCGCTCTCTGTCCCCATCAGCTACTAATGTTTGCTTCTCTGCAACTGCCTTCCATTTCAACTATATATCTTGTATGTATCTAGTTATTTACAAGTTGTATCTCTCTTTAGAATATAAGCTCCTTGAGGGCAGGAACAGAGTTTTTGCCTTCTTTTGTAGCTCCAGTACTTAGTACAGTGCTTGGTACATTGTGAGAGTTTTCCTGATCCCCCTAACTGTTAGCATAGTGCCTGGCACCTAGGAGACACTTAATAGTGGTTGATTAATTGATGAATGAATGAATGCTTGTTGATGGGCTGACTAACTGACACAAACTTGGGACAAAATTCTTGAGTTGATTCTCCAAGTAGCATGGTGGAGAGAGCTGGCTGATGCATACATAGCACCTAGAACGGCCATGGGGTATTCTGACACCGATACAATTATCATAGATTACAATCTCTGAAGAATTCAAATTTAGGGGTATTAGGGAGTTACCCAGCAGGCAGAGTAGATTTGCATAGAAGAAAAGTGTTAAGAGATTCTATCCAGGAAATGTAAGTTCTGAAAAAGAGGTAGCCTGGTCAATTATCAAGAGTAAGGGAGAAGAGGCCAAATGCTGCTTCAGCACACGTGGAAGAGATGCTAAAGGAAGTCATCCATCAGGATGGATAGATCTCTTGGAGAGGATTTATGGGAGAACATGGCCAAGAATTGTACCAGGTGCAAAGACACAGATTGGTAATGATCTATACCAATGGAAAGAGTATCCATGTTGAGATCATGGGTCCATTGAATAGACAACAGTCACAGCCTCCAAGAACATAATTCACCATTTAATTGAAAGGGGGATGATGGGTATTGATGCAGAGAGCTAGGAAATCCATATATTTTCCTCACTTTCTGATATTAGAAACTCATCTGGATGATTTGGGTTGAGGGACCAGTGACTAAGAGGGAGTTAGACAGACACAAGCTGGTTTATGTGACCTAGAGCACAAGATGAAGACTGGTGCTCACAAACACTGCACAAACACCAGTCTCATTACCATAAAATTCACATATTGTACATACGCCAAAGGTCAATAGCTCTGAGGGAAGATGGTAGAAGGAATCTAGCCTTTATCCTTTCATGGTATAGAGTGAAGAAAGAAGTGGTTTTGGAGTCAGAGGACCTAAGTTCAAATCCCAACTATGGTAGTTTTAGCATGCGACCTTGAGCAAGTACTCAGCCTCTCTGGTCCTCAGTTTCCTCTTCTATAAAATGAGGTGGTTAGACTAAGATCATAGATTTAGAGCTGGGAGGCATCTTAAAGACCCTTGAATTCAACCTCATAATTTGTAAGTGGAAAAACTGAGGCATGTTGAAACTAATGATGTGCCTGCCCATCATGGTCATACACCTAGTAAGTACGTGAAGCAGGATTTTCACCCAAGGTCTTCCTGACTCTGAGTCTAGTGTCCATCTGGATGGCTCTGGATGACCTCTGGATGTTCCTTCCAGCACTTAAATCAATGCTTTTATGGCTCTTGCTCAGACATGAGCCCAAACCAATAAGCATTTAAGTGCCTAGTGTGTGTGTGTAGAACTGTGTAGAACTATGTAGACTTAAGGATATAAAAGCAAACAGAAAAATAATCCATGACCCCAAAGAGCTTACATTCCAGTAAGGGTGGATACGATATGTAAGTAGATAAGTAAATACAAGGTAGAATAGTAGAGCATAGGAGCAGAAGTCCAGAAGATCTGAATTCAAATTCTGCCTCAGATACTTACAGCAGTGTGACCCTCAGCATATCATTTAGCCTCTCTTTCTGCTTTAGTTTCTTATCTGTGAAATAGGAGGGACACCTTAGAGGGTTGTAAGAATCTAATGAGATACATTTGTGAAGCACGTTGCACACCTCAAAGCACTACATAAATGCTAGCCAACTATTATTTGGAGGGGGGTAAGGGGATCAAGAGAGGCTTCCTGGAGGAGGTGGGGTCTGAACTGAGCCTTGAAGGATGAAGGAAGTTACAGGGCGGGAAAGAGGAGTGCTACTTGACAAGATTCTTTGCATGCTCCAGGGCAAATCTCCATTTGCTAGTGCAGAGATCAAAAAGCAGTATATTCTCATCACAACCCTTCGCAATGAGTTTATAAATAAGTGCTCTGCTCATCCGAGCCCCAGCTTGGCCTGCATGGCATCAGGCCCACTGACCACTGAGTCAGTTACTAGGGCACTGTTAGAAAGGTCTAAACAAAAATGATCTCACTATAAATATTCTAAAAGTAGTTTCTGTGGGCCATGGGACCACACATATGATAACAATTTTAACTCAATTCAGTAAACACATATTACAGTCCTACTATGTGCAAGACACTGTGATGGGTACAAGGGATTACAAAGTCCAAAATACTTTTAAAAGTTTATTGCCTTCTATGGCGAAACAACATATATACGGAGAAGAAAATAGAAAGTAGATAGAGTTATACAACTTAATTTCCAGAAGAGTACAAGCATCTTGGTGGGGAGGGGGTCAGGAAAGGGTCCCTACAGGAGGTGGCCACAGAGCCACACTAAGAATGAAACTGAGACAGGAGAAGAGGGATCACAGAGGACCAAATGCACCAAAAATGTCCCCTGCCCCTCTCCCCATGGGTTTCAACAGGGCTCTGTCTTAACTTTTCTCAGGTTCCACTGATCAAGGGGACACTCTTTCCATTGACCACCAATAGTGGGCTACCAACAAACAACCTCAAAAGTAGAACAATATTATTGTCCCCACTTGGCAATACATGCCACATCACTTCTCCCAAAGTGGATTTTATGTCCCCGGCTGCCTGAGCTCACGGGACATGTGAATTTACAAAACAGACTTCCACATTCTTATGTAAGTACATGTTGTCTCCTTCATCAAGATGTAAACTTTGTAAGGGCAGGAATTATTTCATTTTTGTCTTTGTACCCCCTGCCTTTAACACACAATAGGAGCTAAAGAAAAACTTTTGGATTGCCTGATTGATAGCAGTCTATCAGTACTCATCTTCAGAACTGGCTATGGGGACAGTTTGGCTAGCGAATGCCTAGAGGACTCTGGAATCAGTCATATGTCCTGCAAGCAGGCAGAATTGGAAAATCCACAGAGGTAGGAAATAAATCCAGGAGCCCAACAAGCTTCATACAAAGTTTTACTGCACATTCTGTGCGGACACAGAGTTCTCTTAACTCCACCTGCCTCCACCCTAGCATCTTTCAGCAAGATATCAGGTATTGGGCCAAGTTGGATGTGTTATATAACCTCAGACCCTACTGTTCTTGGCCATCCTGCACTCCTTAGGCTCCACAAGATGTGACCATTGTTTATGAAAACAAGTTTTTCTCGAGTTCTCGGAGAGAGCAGAGAATTCCACCCCGAAGTGGTTTACATACGGGTAGCCCAAGACATCACTGTGTTGATTTGTTTGCCTTGACTATACTTATGTTACAAGAAGGGGCTTGGCTTCTGTTTAGGGAGAGATGGGAATTGATGAGTAGTGATAGTTGCTTGTTTGTTTTTTAAAGAACATCAATGAAACATACACAGAAAAGAGCAGAAAGAAGGCCAGAAGAGAACACAGACAGGCAGGGCGGTGTTGTTACTACCAGGTTAATTTTTAAAAATTTATTATGAATTGGACAAATGTGAACATTTCCTCATTCAAACAACATAAAAGAGAGGATTGTCTATCATACTGTGAATCTCTATTAGGTAAAACATTTTTTAAAGTGTGTATCAGCTTTAGAGAGGCAGGGTGGTATGGAGGATAACATAGCTGGGTTTATTAGTCAGGACATCCTGGGTTCAAGTTTGCTTCTGTTATTAAGGTTAATTTAATACATACTTTTAAAAAGTAGGAAATATTCCTGGTTTCATATGCAACCTTCTTTTCTACTCCTCTTTGTTTATTTGAAATGTTCATGCTCATTGATGCCTTTTAAGTTTGTAATAAAAAAATATTTTAAAAATCATAAATCTACATGACCAAAAATTGAAGTTCATTGTTAAACTTTTGTTTATCCACTTGAGAACTTAATATAAGTCCCTCTCCCTTATCATCTTAAGGAGTAGCTATGGACATGGAGAGATGGGATCACCATGATCACCCAGTCAGTAAATGTTAGAGGTAAGATGACTATGACTGTGACTTGGAGTCAGGGCTTTCTGACTCTATGTCCATCACACTATCCACTAACCCAGACTGCATCCCTCCCTTTTTTGTTACCCACACTATCTCACCTTTCATTGGCTTCCTCCTCTGAAGCCTCCTTTTGGGCTAGAGGTGACCTACCTTGGGCTTTCCAAGGCTGTACCTTCAGAGACAAGTTCTAACAGGTCTTAGCAAGCTGGAAAGGTTATATCAGCCTGATGACAGATTTTGTGTCTCTCATCTGAGGGCCAGCCTAGTAAAGTTTGAAGAGGTTATTTCTCTCTATCTGCCTTCCATGCTCCTTCCCCAACTGCTGAAAGATGTGCTCAAGTCGCCCCTCTCCCTGAAAAACTTCCCCTTGTCCCTTAAGGGTTTAGCTTTCCATCCTTTCACTACTAACCTATTAGAATCATCTACATTTGCTATCTTCATTTGAGAAAGACATAGAGAGATAAAGAGAGGAGAAAGTGATGGAGGAGAGAAAATGGGGAAGAGAGGAGGGGAGAGAGGTAGACAGGGAGAGGAAAGGAGAGTGAGAGAAGAAGAAAAAAGATTGGGGAGAGAGATGAGGGAGGTACAGGGGGAAAGGGAAGGAGGAGAGAGTAAATGAGGAGGGAGATAGAGAAAGAGAGACACAGAAAAAGGCAGAGAAGAGAAGGAAAAAGAGAAATAGAGAGGGTTATTTTATCAAGGCTGATAAATTCTTGCCACCACTTGGGATGAAAGTGTATGTCAGCCTAGGCAACTGCCTGGATGAAAGCAGTGAAAGTCTGCTCATCTCCACTTAGCATTCAGGAGGCCTTTTTCTAAGGCCAAATTGGGGGTCGAGTAAAATGGCACAAGAGTCAAAACTTAAGTCAAATTGAATGTTTTCCTTCAATGCCTTTGTGCATGTGCATTGCTCGTGGCAATGGGCCAATGATATTAACTGAAATGGTCAAAAAGCCCAAAGGAGGGGCATGAGCAATCTCAAAGGTCACTGACTTTCTGCCTAGCTCCTTAACTTTCTTATGAAAATGTTCATTAATGATTGGGCTAAAGGGGAGGTGACGGTTGTCACATGGAAGATGTCCTGACTGTTTGGCGTGCATGTGGGTTGAATGTCACGGCTCAGGAAGTCTAAAGGGCAGGTACTGCTGATCTTCAACAGCTTAAGAAATGGAGTTATATTTTAACACTGCTTGCAAAAAGTGAAAATAGCCCATGAAGGAAGCAGAGACAATAGAGCTATTATTCTCTCTAAATTAAAAATACCCACTCATGCTTAAGAAGGGAAAATACTGCTGCCTGCTGGGCTCAGATGCATGGTATGTGCAGCAAGGAAGCTAATAGGCTAAAACACTCCATGGTTTGTATGGGGAGGTCATAAAAATCTAGATACTCAGATAAGGATGAGACTATTCTTCAGGGGTGATATAGAAGAGTAGGAAGAAACCTAGATTTTGAGTCAGAAGACCTGGGCTCTGGTTTTGTATGCCAACAAGTTATGTGGAAAACTCTCTCTGTCTCTCTCTGTCTCTCTGTCTCTCTGTCTGTCTGTCTGTCTCTCTCTCTCTCACTCTCTCTCTCTCCCCTCTCTCCTTCTCTCTGTCTGTCTCTCCCTTTTCCTCAGAATTCTCATCTGTAAAATCTATTAATGCCTTTCCTGCCCCACCACCACTATAATCATTATCTTCATATAGAAAAGGGGGTAGGTATGAGACCTAGAAGTTCATTGGTCTTGGGAATTCCTGCAGGTCAACAACTTCTCTGCACCTTATAAGTCTGAAGAGTCTCCCAGAGGACTGAGAAGTTACATGACTTGCTCAGGATTACAAAGCTAGTATGAGTTAGAGGTGGAACTTAACCTAGTCTCTCCTGACCAGAGCCCAGCTCTTTTTTCATGACACCACACTGCCTCTCCTCATCTTCATCTTCTCCATCATCACTATTGATACATGCTTTCAAGTTTTACAAAGTTAAATACGTAAATTGTCTCATCTGAACATTACCTCCCAAGGAGTTTCCATGATAATCAAACGAGATAGAATCAGTCACTCAACAAGCATTTATTTAGAACTTACTGAATGCCAGGTACTGCACTATGGCTTAGATGTAAAAGTGTGTTGGGTTCTGAAAATTGCTCCACAAATACGTTATTTTATTTCTATTATTTACTATTTAACTATTCAACAATTATTCAACTACTTCCTGAAAATAGCTAATTCAGATACTGGATTATGGATCTTCAAACAATGGTAATAATAATAGCTTCCACTTACATAGCACTCTAAGGTTTGGAAAATTCTTCACAGACATTATTTCCTTTGCCCCTCACAACTAGTTATATAGAATAGTAGCCTGGGAAAGACTAGGGCTGGAGGTAGAGATCTGAGAGTCTTTTGCATAGAGAAGATAATTAAACCCATGGGAGATGATGAGATCACCAAGAAAGAAAGAGTAAAGAGAGGAGACAAGAGGTTAGGCCCTGTTCAAAGCCATGGCTTGCAACCAGAGTTAGAATTTGAGTGATGATCTAGCAAAGGAGATGGACAATATGTGGTCAGACAGGTAGGAGGAGAATCAGGAGGGAGGAATGTCACAAAACCCATAGAGGAAAGTACTTTCAAAATAGAGGGTGCTCAACAAATCAAATGCTGCAGAGAGGTCAAGAATGAATGAACAAATGAATGATAAAAGGCCATTGTATTTAGCAGCTTAGAGACCACACATAGCACAGGAGAAAAGAGTTTTAGATGAGGGATGAGATCAGAAGCAGAAGAGAAGTAAGTGGGAAGAGAAGGTGGAGACAGTGAATATGGACAGCTTTTCCTGGAAGTTTGACTACAAAGGGAAGAAGAGATCAAGAATGGTAGCTTGAGGGAATTATAAGGTTAAGTGAGAGTGTTTAAAGGATAGGGAAGGCTGAAAGTGTTTGGAGGCAGTCAGAAGCAGCCAATAGATTGGGAGAAATTAAAGATTTGGAGAAAAGGTGCAGGAGGCAATCTGCATTAGATAAGAAGGACGAGGATCAAAGGAAGAATATTAGTGAGAAGGGCCACCTCTTCACCAGACAGTGGAGTAGAAGAGGGAAAGGATCTGGGCTCATGCCCAGTGGTTTTGAAATAGAGTGAGAGAGAAGTGTCAGTGCAAGGAGATTTGCCTTGATTTTCTCAGTAAATTATGATGTGGGGTTCCCTACTGATAGGATGAGGTGAGAAGGAATTATGGGAGAGAAGATTTGAACAGTTGCTGTGGGGAATGGGATAGATAATCAGTTAGGGAGTGGTAGAAGGATTGCCTTGCTCTAGTGAGGGTCTAGTTGAGATTAGGTAAAGTAAGTTTGTGGTGGACCTTATCAACATGATGTCTTGTAGCACCACTGGGAAACATGAGGGTCAGAGTGGAGGAGGTGGGTGGTGGGAGTAATTCAGGATTGGAATTGGCTAAGGTAGAAGCAGCAATAAGATGAGGGAGCGAGGGATTTGAGAGAAGAGGACAGTGTAAGGTTGGACCAGTTAACTGCTTGTTAACTCTAGGATCAAGACTGGAAAGTGAGGAAAGAGAAGCAAGGGCAGAGAGGATGATCTGAAAGAGTACCGTGTGGAAGAATTTAGATATCACAACGTGGCCAAATAACAAGATTAGGAAGAATGAGACATAGGGAGAAATGGAATGGTGTCAGGTTACGGTTGATTAAGGGAATTTCAGAATTTCAATCACAAAAGTGGTGATAGTGAGATTTAAGGGGTAACTGTCCTTGTGGGTGACTGATATAGAGTAAAGGTGGAGGTCACTGGAACTGAGGAGACTGAGGAACTAAAAGGCCAGGATGTTTGAGGGAACATAAACATGGATGTAGAAGACCTGCAGATTTGGGGTCTTGTTAAGTCATCATATTTTACTTTTTTCAATTTTAAAAATTCTGAACTTAATAGAGTTAATGACCAAAATAGAACAACCATTTCTGCATTCATAACAGAACTGAAAAAGAGGTTTGTATATGAACCTACAGATTTCCGTTATATAGAGCTTGCTTTTCTTTTTAAGTGTATACTAAGTTTAACCTGTAGCTTTCAAAACTGTCTTGTTTGTGCTTCTTTCTGGCCTTTTGTTCTTTTCTCTGAAATTAAAAAAAAAAGAAACCTCAATGACCCTTTTTTCTTCTTCCTTCCTTTCTTTCTTTGTTTCTTTCTTTTCCTTTGTTTCTTTTCTTATTTCTTCCAATCTATCTCTAATCCTACCCCTAGCCCCCTTCCCCAACCTTGGGGGTAGGAAGAGGGAAGAAAAAGAAAGCCCTTGTAACAAATATGCATGTTTAAGTGAAACTAATTCCCACGTTGGCTGTGTCTGAAACTGTACGCCTCATTCTTCATTTTGAATCTATCATCTCTGGCAAGAGGAAAGTAGGCTTCATCACTGGTCCTCTGGAATCATAGGCATCACATTCTACCTACCAGACAGCATGGCCTGATCGAAAGGACTGACCAGGAAGACATGGGTTCCCACCTCTGAAATACTAAACATGTGACCCTGGGCTTAACACTTAACCTCTTAGAGTATAAACTATCTCTCTAAGATTATGGGGAACATCTTCTAATTTGTGCATAAATTGGATTTAAGTGAGGCAGAGTTGCACGAAGCCATCGCCCTCACTCTGTCCTCCAGAGTCATCACAGTTCAGTGACAGGACAGAGTCAAGATGACTGGTGACGGCTCAAGATGCAGTGGATGACTTTAGCGTCTTCGATGTCTAACTAAGCTCTAAAGTATTCCACAGAATAAGTTACAATGAAGGGGCCAATCTACATTGGCAGAAGGAGTTTCCTTACCCAGGAGTTCCTTATACTAATAAAATGCCTACTCTTCTTCAACTCTCCTCTTCAGAAATTAAAGAAAAATTCAGAGTGTTTCTCTGACTAACCTTAAGTCAGTGATGCTCTTAATAATGTCTCAAACTATAAGTTTATACTTTGTTTGATACTTTGATGGACTTGTAGGCTTATCATCATGGACATTCCAGTCAGTGTTAAGGATCGAAACCTATTTATGTCTTCAGGTTCTGTATGACTTGTCCATGCCCTCACAGCAAACCTCCATGAGAACAGCCCTCAACAAGCTAGGGTTCTTTCTCTAAATATCTTGATATAGCGAGGATACCAATGGAGCATACAGGTCGCCAACTGATTATTTCTTGCTTTTGTTATATGACCAGCCTACATTTTTACACGTGTTCAAAAGCATGGTGTTACCTATAATAAGATTTTTTTTAAAAATCTGTAAATGAAAATTCATAACACATTGATGTATTTCATATAAAGATTTTGTTTCTGGCATTATTACCTGAAAATGTGCCAAGTTGAACAACACCATATTGAAAGACAAAAAATACAAGTTCCTACATCCACATGTTCTTGAGTCAGTATTCACAAGCAAATTCTATTCTGGGGTTCAAACATAAGATATATTACACATCAATAAACTTTTTACACTAATTTTTTCATAAAATGCATTTAATCATTGAATTTTATAAAAATTATTATTTTGTGGGTTTAAAATGAACAGGATGAAATATCAGGAAATGACCAAATGCTCTCAAATTTCTCTCTTCAAAAGAGACATCATCCATCCCAGATTAGTGGATTTGGAAATGAAAAACCTCCATCAGAATCCCAGCTCTGGGATGGTCCAGCTGTGGGAATGCTGCCAAGTCCCTTTCCCTTTCTGGGTCTCAGTTGCTTTTTTCATTTGTAAAATGGGGACATTGGAAATGATTGCTTTGGAAGTTCTTTCTAGTTCAAAATCTGGGCTCACCAGCAGATGCTTGAAAGCACTGTGAAAATTGTAATATTCTCTGTCAAAGTCAAGCATTACATGTCAGCATATAAAGAACATTACATTATTAAAATAAAAACCTTTATCTCACAAGGCATTCCACAGACATCCCTCATTAAAGACAAGAAGCTAACACCCCAAAGAATAGAGTTTCCTGAGAGGTTAGAACAACACAAATTATAGACAGTCTGTCGACAGTGAGAACAGTCAGTGTTTTTAGAAATCTTCCCAGAGTTTCGTCTTCCAAATTTTGGGTGGGGAGGAAGAAATCAATATTTGAGCTTTCCCAAATCCTAGACAGAGTAAAGTATCACTTTCTCCTCCTTCCTGACAGAAGGAAGAGAAAAACATGATATTGTATTATATAGTACAAGTATGTCAACAACTGGGCACAGAAATTAAGCATAATAATTTCCTCAAGTTCCCTAAAGATGGAGTAATCTATTATTACCAATGCATGACAAAATAAATGCTAAAGAAAAAAATTCTCCAAGGAGAGTTGTGGACTTATATGTTATTTATTGAACTAAGATCTCTTTCTCTCTCGTTCTTTTAATTCCTTTATTAACATAACCTGTTTCCTTTATATGCAAGTTCAATTCCTTTCTGAAAGAAATGCCCAGAATTAGTTATCAATTTACATTAATGCTACTAATAATGTAGATATTTATATATTATATCTGCAAAATCATTTGCAGGCATGATTATTTGAATCAGCAAATTTTAATTGATTTTCCCCCATTAGATTGTGGGCTCCTTGAGGACAGGGACTGCCTTTTGTCTCTTTTTGTATCCCTAGCATGTAGCACAGTGCTTGCCTCATACATAGTAGGAACTTAACAAATGTTTATTGATTGATTGACTGTGAAATGTCAAAGAATTTGTCATCTCTTGATCTGGTCCATCAGAGTAGCTGGAAATATTAGAACTAAAGACTTTGCATAATAGATGGCAGTGATTTTTAAAAAGAATATTTAGGCCCCTTGATCTTGTCTTGAGGCACTCACTCCCTTTCCTTGGCCAGTTAATAAGCAATCTCTTTCTAATTTTTCCATATTCTCTTGGCTAACAAAATGGTAAAGGAGCCAGTAGCATCTGTCAGAGCACACACTACCAGAGATGGAGATAATGAACTTTTTGTTCAGTCTTCCTGAGTGATAAAGTGTCTTACCAGGTGGTTTAATCCTCTCACTTGACTATGGAGTATGGAGTTGGAAAGCAGAGGAAGAAAAGGAATGGATTTGCAATGAGAGGACATGGATTCAAATTCTGTCTCTGCTACTGTGTGACCATGGGCAAGTCACCTGATTTCTCTGAGTCTGTTTCCTTACCTGCAAAATCAAGAGAGAGTAGAATAAATGACCTCCAAAATCCCTCCAAGCTATAATAGCATATGTGCTATATTAGGAAACTAGCAATTCAATAGGAACCCAGAATCTTATCCACAACTGCAAACATACTCCTAATATGAATGTCAGAAGACAGAAAAGCAAACTTGCATTAAGGAAGAGGATGTAATCCGATGACACGGTTTATTGTTAGAAACTCTTCCCACCATAGGTAGTAATCAGAATAATAATTGTAATAATGTAATGAAATTGCAATAACATTTTTCATAGAAAACGCTTCTCTATTTAAAATATGCCACCAGCACAATAATGTCAAGAAAATTGATATAATATGTGGCATTTTTCAGGGGGCCTTTTTAACCATCTTTCCTGAATAGGACTGAGTATGGCTACCAAGTTAAAGAGGAAGCCACACCCTCCATATCTTATTAGCAACTTGGTGTACACATATGATAATAAGTTGCATGACTTCATTGAAAAACACACTAAACAGCTTCTTAATGTTGCAACCTTTCTCCATTACGATAAAAATATCAGTTGAACTTAAGTGTAAAAAGCTTAAGGTATACAAAGGAAAATAGAGAGTGCAGACTTTGAATTTGAATCTAGAGGTCAAATAGAACCAATCGATGAAGGTAGGACTCGTGCATAACTTAGTCTTCTCCAATTAAGTAACACCAAGTGTAAAGTTGCCAAGGCAAAAGTTGTGGCTATGGATGTCAAAACATCCTGGGTTACAAAAGTCAGCCCTCAAGGGAAGGTACCCACTTAGAACCATTAACACCTTCAAAATAACAATGTTAATGGATGCTTTGAGAACAACCAAATGAATAGGTCTGGAAATTATGGATTGATAGAGATTTTACAAGAAAATTCTAGAAATTGTGCAAATAATCACTCCAGGTTGCAAAAAAAGGGGGGGGAGCATTTATTGAATATCTGAAAATACAATCAAAGTAAATTGTAGTATATGGATGAAATGAAATATTACCATGCTGTAAGGAACAACAAATATCATGAATATGAAGAAGCATAAAAAGACTTGCATGAATTGATGTAAAGCTAACAGAACCAGAAAAAAACCCAATATAATGGCTACACTGATACAAGTGGAATGACCACAAAGTCTGACCACAAAATTCTGTTGAATTGCAGGTTGCAAAATTACAAAGAACAATCTGGAGGTATGAGCAGGTGCCTTCTGCCACTCCTTGTGTCTGTGGTGGCAGGGGAGGTGGGAAGGGTTGAATAGCACATATCTTCTCAGATTTTTTCAATGTATGGATTGGTCTAATTTTTTTTCTCTCCTTCTTTTCCTTTTTCCTTAAAAAAAAAAATAGTTCTTGTTAGCCAGGCATGATGGTGTACACCTATAGTCCCTGCTACTATGGGAGGCTGAGGTTGGCAAATAACTTCAGTTCAAGAATTCAGAGTTGCAGTGGGACTAAAGACCACAGGATGTCTGTACTAAGGCTGGCACCAATATGGTGAAGCATCAGGATTGGGAGGCCACCAGGCTGGCTAAGGAGGGACAAACTGGCCAAGATAGGAAACATATACAATCGTGAGGGGGGACTTCCATTATTTAGACATCTATTTCATGAAAATCAGAGCACTTAATGCAGTCTTGATGCCCTTATTGATAATTTCATCTTTCAAAAATTAGAATAACCAGTCAGAACAAATTCTACTCTGGTTTATATTCTCATTAACAGAGGAGAGTTGATTTCTGGGCTGGAAAGGATAGAAACCTTGAAGCTAAGTGACCATTCTTTTATACAGCTGTGATAGTGGGGGAGAGGAAATACAGGCATAGTTTGGAAATAGTTGTGCACCCTAGATTTTTGAAAAGCGAAAGGAATCAGAGGTAAAATGGATGGGATCCCATGAACTAAAACATAATAGGAAAGTCAGCCCAGGGAAGGAAGGAAGACTCTCTAGAATTCAATTCTGAATACAATTCCAATAAGAAAGTTATATAAAGGTTGTCTGAAGAGAGAGATATGGTTGTATAGGGAATTCACCAACCAACTTAAAGTTTAAAAAGAAATCTATGGAATATGGAAGCAAGACTGGGAAACAGAGGGTAAATATAAGAGCATGATACAGACCTTCAAAAAGCGTCAGGAATCCTCAAACTCAGAATGAACTGAGGCTGCCATTTGAAGCTAAGGAAAATGAGAAGGGCGTTGTTGTTGTTCTATATTGGGGGGGGGAAGAAGGATCAAAGAAGGCATGAAACCATTGCTTAGGGTAGACAGGATAACTGATAAAGAAGAGAAGGCAGAATGGCTCGATCATTATTTTGCTTCCATTTTCTCTGCCAAGGAGAAGGACCTTTGCGCTAGAAATGGCAGACCAAAAATTACTGAGAGGGAGTTGATGCCCAAGATAAGTAAGGAAATAGTAAGAGAACACTTCATAGCCCTTAATGAATTCAAGTCACCTCACCCGGATAAAATTTATCTTTAGGATCTGGAAGAGCTGGAGATGTGATTGATAAGTCTCTCTCAGTGGTAATTGAAGAATCAAGGTAAACAAGAGGACCACAAGATTGGAGAAAGGCAAGTTTCTTGAGTTCCATAAAAAAGGAAGAGAACAGAATCTGCAAGCTAAAGGTTACTGATTCCTAGAAAAGTTTTTAAATGAATCATTAAAGAGATGCTTGGGAAAGATTTAGAAAGGGAAATAGTGGTTACAAATAGCCAGCATGGCTCTATCAAGAAAGAGTCACGTGAAACTAAACTCATTGCTATGTTTTAAAAGGTATGCTAAGCTTTGTAAACTTACAAGCACAGCATAAATGTGAGTTATAATAACAGTAACAGTCAGTTTGGCATAGTGAATCAGATACTGGACTCGGAGTTCAGAAGACAAGTTCAAATTCCATCTTAAGCACTTACTAGCTATCTGACCATGGGCAAGTCATTTAACCTCACTATGCCTCCATTTCCTCATCTGTAAAATGAGGAGATCGAACTTGGTGGCCTCTGAGGTGTTTTCCAGTTCTAAATTTATGCCCTTATGTTATCTCAAAATGAAATAATTCCACAGTACTACAAGAATCGATAATTTCACTGAGATTTCACCTAGGCACATCACAACCACTCTATAACTTCATAGTTGCTCTTCCAGAGGGTCTGTGATGAAAAAAAAAATAAATCATTTCAATGCAACCCCTCTGGTGATAAGCCCTTCTGAACTTAGGCTGGTCTTCAGACAGTAGATATTTGCTCTGTCATTGGGCCCACATTAAAGCCTTTTGGACTTGACAGAGTTGGTGCTGGCAGTACATTGATAAACCAGGCTTACCTCCATGACAGTTATGTGTAGTAACTGGTAGAGGACTGGGCTTTTAGTCGGAAAGCTCTGAGTTAAAATCTAGCCTCAGACACTTACAAGCTGTGTGACCCTGGACAAGTCACTTGACCTCTATCTTCAGTTACCCCATCTGTAAAATGATTGTAATAACACTTCACAGAGTTTTTGTGAGGATAAAATGAGATAATATCTGTGAAACTCTTTGCAAACCTTCAAGTGCATTTAATATAATATATACACTGTTATTATTATCATTATCATTATTCTAAGATATCAAAGAAATATTTTAGTGAAGATATACCAGTAAAAACAAAAATAATTATTTTGTCAATGAAGGGCAAAGGAAAGGAAGACAGAGAAAAGGAGAAAAACAGAGAAAAGAGGAGAATGGAGAAAGATACAGGGACAGGAGGAAGAGGGAATTGTCCACAATTTATTCCAAATAACAATAACTGCAGCTTCCCAGTAATCCCAGCCAGCCAAAGACTGCTCACTAGCTGAGGCCTATCAGCACCTGCCTGGTGGACAGCAACACAAACCCTGGGTCTTCTCTGGAGGACTTTTTTATTGTCCAGGGTCTCTCCCTGCCCAAGCCTCCTCAGCCTTAGCACATGTTAAGGATTTAGAGGGGGTCACCCCCCCCATTAAACACTGAAAACATTATTATCAAATAGATTTTGAGATGATTCCCTAATTAAGGTGGAACTGTAGTACTTCCTGGCAAACAAAATATTATTAAAGAAATGGAGCTAAAAACTTATTCCAGGTAAACAGAACTGTAGAAAATATTTTGGCCTCTACTGGTGTATTGATCTCCACAGACAGCACCTTTTTCCTCCTGATATTTTCACTCTGGTTGCATGGCATACATCTTCTATAGAGGCTTTATAACAGACCATAGACAAGAATTGTACAAGATGAGAAGCCTAAAGTCTGAGAGGGAAGGAAGAAAGAAAGGAAAGAGGAGGAGAAGCGAGAGGAAGAACTCACAGTCATTTAGTACTTTAGGGTTTATAAAGTACTTTACAAAAGGTATCCCATTTGATCTTCATCCCAACTCTGTTACAGATGAAGAAACTGAGGCTAAGATAGGTTAAGTGAGGCAGGGCTTGAACCCAGGTCTTCCTGGTTTCAATGCTGGCTATCCAATATTCCTTGATACCTCTCAAGATTATCTTTTTAATCTTGGGCTATACTAATATAAGAATACTTTTCAGAGTGAAGGAGGTAATATTTCTACTATTCTCTGCTTTGGGATTATTGTGTTCAACTATGGGTACCACATTTTAGTGAAAGACATGACAATCTGGAAGGTGATAGGGATGGTGAGGAAAAGAGAGACTGTGCTATTATAAGAATCAAAGGAAGATGCTGGGTTTATTTAGCAAAAAGGCCTAGGGACTGAGAATGGAGAGGAAGAAGGTGTTGACTGGCTTCAGGAACATAAAGATGTATCATATGGAAGAGGAGTAACACTTCTCTGTTTGACTGCAGAGTACAGAATTAAGGATGACAGGTGGAAGGCAGAGAGACAGATTTAGTTTGATGGTAGGAAAACATTTCCTGATGATTAGAGTTGTCCAAAGTCTCAATGGGCTGACTTAGAAGGTACTAAGTTCCTTCATCACTGGAGCTTTTCAAGCAAAGTCTGAAAAACCCCTTGTTCGGTGGGCTGTATACGAATTCCTCAGCTATGAGATGAATTATCTGTTCTCTGAGGTCCTGTTTGACTCTACTTTGTGTATGAGGAAAAGAGCAGGGTGTGTGTGGAAAGAATGGAACCGGTGATTTAAAGGGGCTGTTGTACCTTCTTTCCATTCAAGTTCTAGGATGAATTGGAATATGTTTAATCTGGGAAGAAAGGGATCACTCAGAGCCTCCCAAATCTGTAGCCAGAAGGTCTTTAGAGGTCAAATCCAACTTCCTTAGTTTACAAGTAAAGAAACCAAGGACCAGAAGGGATAAGAGAGTTGGTCAGGGTCATACAGATATGAAGTAACTGTACCCAGAATCAGACCTGGGTCCTTTGACTCCAATGTTTTTCACTTCACCAAGATGCCAGGAAGAGACCTTTAGGAGGTCATATATTTCCAGAACCCCAAGGACACTGAGGCATAGTTGACTTGGCCAAGTTACACTAGAAACAAGCAACAGAGTATACGTTTGAAGCCATGTCATTTGTTTCCAAACCCAGAACTCTGCACTACATCATACTGCTATAGAAGGCTACAGAACCTTCCATCAGTGGTCTCTGTTGACCCTTAAATTATGGGAATGGGGAGAAGAGAGTGTAGGAGGAGCCTTTCAAATTGTTCATTCCACTGAGAGGGAGAGAAAGATAGGGAAGTAGAAGTTCTGAGCAGACGGGGCCTGGACAACAAGGTGAGTGCTGACCAGTTCTTCCTTCTCATAACCCTAGGCAACAGTAAGCAGGTGGTCATTAAAGGTTAAATTAAAGAATTTATCCTTTTGCTCAGTCTAGGACAAAGTGCAATCAGTTTAGAGAATCATGGAGATCTCTATGTACTTAAAATTCCTTATTTAGTTACATATTCTCTCCCTCATGCACTTATCTATCTCCTCTCAATTTTAAGAAAATCAAAAACATTTCCCTTACATACCTCCACCTTCAAATACTATTTTTTATGTGCTTTAGATTCCCAAATTCTATCACCTAAAAGGTTGGATAAGGTGGATGCTGATATTTTCTAGGCAAGGAATCCTAACTTATTCAGGCTGGTTTTGATGATCCCCAAATAATTCTTGAAATAGAGGACAAGATCTCTCATTTTAGTGGTACAGGGAACTCCCAGATGAGGAAAACCCTTTCCCTAGTGTAGGCTACCACCTCCTTTACAACTTAGAGTACTAGCTATTTGACTGGAGCACTAAAGATGGCAAGTGACTTGTTTAGGCTCACACAGGCCTGTGTCAGAGATGGAATTTGAACTCATGTCTTTTTAGCTCTTTAAAATAAACATACTTTTTGTGATGTGTTTTCCATTTTGCTGATCTTTTCTCTCTTCATCATAAAGGCTATCTCTCTGGGAGGGAGGGCAGGAGGGATCTAGGGGAAATCTAGAGGAGGGAGAAATAACAGATATAAATCAAAATTAATTTTAAAAAAACTAAAAAAATTAAATATGCTCTTAAAAATCTTATGTTTATTCTGTGTATTAGATAAGCTGTAAATATGAGTTCATATTTGCTTTTTAAAAACTGTTATTTTCTTTTTTTGTGAAAGGCTTTATTATATTTATTTTTAAATTTTATTTATTTTTAGCTTTCAATATTCACTTCCACGAGATTTTGAGTTCCAAGTTTTCTCCCCATTTCATTCCTCCCCCCACCCTAAAATGGCATGCATTCTGAACACCCCTTCCCCTAATCTGCTCTCTCTTCTATCTCTCCCCCTCTTCTCTTAAAAATCTGTTATTTTCAAAAACTGGCATCACTTTCAGGACAGAAGAAGAAAAAGGAATGGTAGTTTCATGATAAAGGACTGTCTTCAAAAATATATTCTCTGTCTTTCCAGCTCTTATTCTATCTCCACCTCCATCCCTCCATAATTTAAAAAAAAAAGAAATAAACCTTTGATTTTTCTCTTTCTGAATAGTCCAAGAAAGGACAGGAGTCTTGCCAAAATAAGCCAGTTAAGCTACTGTCCATTTGTCTCTAAAATCCGAGATTAGCTGGACATTTTAGAATCCTGCACAATTCAGGGTAACAACTTCCTTTAAAAAATATTCAACTCTAAGCAATGTATCTGTTGCTTAAGTTTTTCTAAAAAAAAAGTCTATGAAAACAAAAAGAAAATATTTTTCATTTGGTCAAAATGTGACCCAGAAACAGGAACCTGCCTCATTCTTCTTGAGTTGTTCTCTTTGCTGTGACCTGAGATAAACCTCTCCAGATAAAAGGCTTCAGTCAAGACACAGATCTGCAATGTGTCAGAATGTCCTTGGGTTTCTCCTGGCCCTTAGCTTATATTCTCCTTCTTAACATGGCTTGAGATTCTCTGCAGATGTTCCTTATCAAAGGATATTTGGATTTCAACTGTACTGGACCTTTTTGTTTAGAATCTTGGTGGTTTCAAAATTCCCTTCTTATATGATCCAGAGAAAATCTGGGAGCAAAACTCATCTGGATGGTTGGTTTTTGGTTTTGTTTTGTTTTAAGAAAAATAGCTTAGGCTGTAGGATGGGTTAGAAAATCCCATATAAAGAAAGAGTCCAAAGAAATTTCATATGAGTTAGAAGATTGTTGTAAGAGTGTGTCAGTAAGCACAGAGTAAGTCTCTCTCTCAACATCTTGGCCACATCTGGAATTTAATATTTTCGGAACTAGGTTTATGACCTTTTGGAATTTATGAAACACATAAGAGTGTTTTGAATTCTACTGTAAAAACATATTTAAAGTTAAAGCTTCGATGACATAAATCTCCCTCACATTCTATCCCCTTTAGCCTTTCAGTTTTCAATTTCCAGTAACAAGCTCTGAAAGACAGTTATCATTTTTGGAGAATATTCAAAGCTTTGTCAGCCAGGAAGGACCCGGCCTTCCGTGAAGGCCATGAAACTTCAGTTTCATGGTTTCCAGAGTCACCTCTAGCTACTGGAGGAGGGTTCTGGGGATCCTTAATATGAATGTTTAATTATTATTTTAAAAATCTCCCCTCTGTGATCCAACCATTCTGGAGAGCAATTTGGAACTATGCCCAAAGGGCTATAAAACTATGCAGACCCTTTGATCCAGCAATACCACTGCTAAAGCTATACCCCAAAGACATCCCAAAAAAGGGGAAAGGACCTATTTGTACAAAAATATTTATAGCAGCTCTTTTTGTGGTGGCTAAGAATTGGAAACCAAAGGGATGCCCATCAATTGAGAAATGGCTAAACAAGCTATGGTATATGGTTGTAATGGAATACTATTATGCTATAAGAAATGATAAGCAGGATGATTTCAAAAAACTTGGAAAGGCTTACGTGAATTGATGCATGGTGAAATGAACAGAACCAGGAGAACAGTGTACACAGTAACAGCACTATTGTTCAATGAAGAACTGGGAATGACTTAGATATTCTCAGCAATACAATGATCTAAGACAACCCCAAAGGACTAATGATGAAGCATACTATCCGCCTCCAAAGAAAGAACTGACATTATTTGAATACAGACTGAAGCATACTATTTTTCACTTTCTTTCTTTTTTTCTTTTATTCAAGTCTTCTTGTACAAAATTAATAATATGGAAACGTTTTACATAATTGCACCAGGATAACCTATATCTAATTGCTTACCATCTTAGGGAGGGGGGAGGGGAAGGAGGGAAGTAGCAATAGAATTTGGAACTCAAAACTTTAAATAAAAATGTTTTTAAAAACTGGAAAATAAATCTCCCCTCTGAAACATTTACAAACCACCATCACAAGAGTTACAATACACTTTTTAAATCTCTGCAGATTTATTATAAATTTGCATTAATATAGTACAGAACAATTAAAGCTGATAAAATGCAACAGATAAACCTGTATACTCTAGATGGTTTCTATACAAAATCATGCTGCTCATTCAATATTCAAATCCCTTAACAAAAAGGTTTCTTCAAGTAACCTTAGCATATAAAAAGTGGCTCTTAGATATGTCAAAGCCTTCAAAAATTACCAAATAAACTCATTAGTGGCCAATTACTATTGCTACCTGATATATTTAAACTTATGGCAGAAGTCAGTATCAGGTGTACTGGAAAAACAGTATGCTTTGGTCTGTATTCAAATATTACTATTTTAAAGTATGGGGAATGTTATTAGTCTTTATTAAAAATTTAAGTTCATCAAGTGATATGAGGCAAACCAAAAGCTAACAATGTAAATGTACTGTTGGAATAGAAACCACATTTTAGTTTGTTTTATAATCAACAAATTTAAATACTTTTCATCAGCCTAGCAAAATCTGCCCTGTCTGTGGGAAGGTCAGGTAGGATGAAGTTGGGGCAGAATTTTAAAGACTTGGAAGATGAAAAAGGTGCTTAGGCAGGGAAAATGACAATTTTGCAAAGCTGGTTTACATTTGTCTTTGTCCTCAATCCAAGAAATTCTTTAGAAAAAAAAACAACATGCATTTATTTTTGGCATCTTCAAACAATTTAGCTTAACATTAAAATGTATATATTACTAAAAATTATTGCACAGTAGTGAGCAATATATTTCCAAATGGTGACTTTTTCAACACTCATTACTACTTATCTGATGATGACTTGCCTATAATGTGCTTATTATATTAATTTTGGCTATGACACAGCAGCTGTCCAAAAGTAAAATTTGTGCTATTATATATTACTTATCATGGGCCCTTCAGCACTTCCCAAAATTTACTTTAAGTTCTGTCCAATTGTTATGCCAATTTCATGAATTATGGTCCCTCGGTGATGATAATTTCATAAGGCATTTGAGTCTGCCACAGATGACAGGCAGTTACAAAAAAGAAAAATTAAGGTTAAGTCTCTAAAACATACCTACTTCCAAACTGATCTACTATGAAAAGGTAGGTTTTTTCAATGCCCCAAATGACAGTTAAGAAGTTATCCAAATGTATGAAAGATTTCATGAGTGCATTCAACTTGACTACTTTTTATCACCTTCTAGTCGCATCCTGATACTGACCCTGAACAGGCCTAATAAGTTCTCTGGGTTTGAGACTTGCCCAAGACAAATTTTAACAGAAGTGACCATAAATCAGAAGTCTAGTTAGAAACACAGTTTTATTCTTAAACGTTCCCATAAAAAATACCATTTTCAGATCATAAGATGTTAACATATACAACAACAAAAAAAAATTTATGCTATTCTACTGGCATAAATTTACAGAGCTCTTAAAATATCTAGATCCATTCTGATTATTAGATGGTTCAAATAGCCTTCTAGATTACACTTACACTGAACAGACATCACAAAATTCCTCATAATAATGTAAACAAAATAACTTTCCTTTAAAAAGGTTATTTTTTTTCATTTCAGTTCATTCCTTCAGGACTTGCACTCCTACGAGGACTTTCAGAAAGTGAGTGGCTTCTCTTTGGAGATGGTGATCTGGACTTTGATCGGCTGCTTCTAGGTCTTGAAAGAGACCTGAATCTGGACCTTGAGCGGGATGATTGGAAATAGCTCCATGTTTTGAAAGAGCCAGATCGAGATCGGGTTAAAGCAGACCTGAACCTACGAAGAGATGCAGATCTTTTCCTTCGAGAAGATGTAGGTCTTGTTCTTCTCCCACGGCTCCTGCTCCGTGAGCGAGAATATCTCCTTCCTCTGGACCTTGAGTGAGATCGACATCGTGACCTGCTTCTCCTTCGTCGGCTGCAGCGATGACAATCATAAACACAATGATCTCTCTCCCCACGCTCATAACATCTATCATTAGAATCAAATGGGCTACGTGCAGGTGGTTTATCATATCTAGATCCCCGGGGCATTCCTGTTGACAATTTTACTCTTACCTGAGAGCCACAAATCACCTTTCCATCTAGTCCTCGAACTGCGTCTTCTGCATCTCTTGGATCTTGAAATTCCCCAAGAGCAAATCCTGGAGGATGGCTGGCAATCCACACAGTTCTTAAGGGACCATAGTAACTAAACGCTCTTTCTAATTCTCCTTTGCCGGCACCAGTCCCCTGGTTGCCAACATATACTTTGGTCGCTCCTCCGAACCGCCCGTAGCGTGACGTGGTGTCCGGCCTTCCTGCTCGCTGCTCGTCGCAATGACCTGGTGTGGTTCGAAGCACTGCCTACCTCCACTCGGCTGTTCGAGCAACTCCCCAATACACTTTTTTTAAACAGAGGAATCTAAAACAAAGGCCTTTGGATTTGAAGTCGGACAGCCTATGTTTGAATCCCAACTGTCACTGTACCCCCTGAGTCTCAGTTTCCTCATTTGTTAAATAAGGATGTTGGGCTAGATGATTTCAAAAGCCCCTTCTAGCTCTAAATCCTGTGAGCTGACGCTTTCTGCTAGTATCTAATAACTAGAAAGTGGGCAATGTCCTCCCCCAAGGCTTTTATAAACTATGAAGATGGAAAGTAGGTGGTATATCACTAGGCATTCTCACACAGCATGGTGTAGGATACAAAAAGCACTGGACATGAACTCAGAAGATCTGGCTTAGCCCCTTATCATGTGTTTAACCCTTTGAAGCCATACCACCTCCCTCTGCCTCAGTTTCCTCATTTGTAAAATGACAATAAAACTTTCATTTTCTCCCTCATAGGATTGTTGTATCAAATGAAACATCACATATGAAATGTCTAATGAGTGGGAGTTACTATTGTTACCATGCCAAATGTCAGGCTATAGAATTGAGAATGGGTATTGATTAGAAAAATCCAACTTAATTTAATCCAAATTGAAACAACCCTGAGGTAAGACCTCCTACTTATTAGATTGGCTAATATGACAGAAAAGGAAAACGATAAATGTTGGAGAAGATGGGAAAATTGGAACACTGGTGCATTGTTGATGGAGTAGTGAACTGATCCAACCATTCTGGAGAGCAATTTGGAATTATGCCCAAAGGACTGTAAAACTGTGCATACCCTTTGATCCAGCAATATCACTACTAGGTCTGTATCCCAAAGAGATCATAAAAAAGGGAAAAGGAACCACATGCACAAAAATATTTATAGCAACTCTTTTGTGGTAGCAAAGAACTGGAAATTGAAGGGATACCCATCAATTGGGGAATGGCTGAACAAGTTGTGATATATGAATGTAATGGAATACTATTTTGCTATAAGAAATTATGAGCAGGCAGATTTTAGAAAAACCTGGAAAGACTTACATGAACTGATGCTGAGTGAAGTGAGCAGAACCAGGAGAGCATTATACACAGCAACAGCAACATTGTGTGATGTCTACCTATGAGAGACTTAGCTCATCTCAACAATGCAATGATCCAAGACGAGTCCAAAAGATTTGTGATGGAAAATGCTAACCACATCCAAACAAAGAACTACAGCATTTGAATGCAGATCAAAGCATACTAGTTTCACTTTTTTTGTTTTTTGTTTTTTCTTTCTCATGTTTTTCCCCTTTTGTTCTGATTCTTCTTTCACAACATGACTAATGTGGAAATATGTTTAACACGATTGTACATGTATAACCTGTGTCAGATTGCATGCTCTCTTGGGGAGGGAGGAGAGGAAGGAGGGAGAAAAATTTGGAGCTCAAAATCTTACCAAAATGAATATTGAAAACTGTCTTTCCATGTAATTGGGGAAAAACAACATTAAGGAACAAAAAAAAAGAATTGAGAGGGAAGGAACCTCAGAAGCAGAGCTGTAACTAGGAATATTTTCACCTGGGGCAAAATCCAGTTGCAGGAGGGAGCAGTAAATGGTCGTGTGAGCTCAGCTGCAGGTGTTCTGGGAGGAAGGAGGCCTAGGGATAGAGGAGCGGCTCAATGACAGGGTGACAAGAGTGACCCAGGGAAAGGAACAGGTCTGGCCGAGGCTGGTGAATCAATGGAGATCATTACTCCACTCCCCTGCCAGTGGCAAGGGCAAACTCCCACTCACCCCAAGCTAATTACAACTCTGCTCAGAGGACATCTTGTCCTACTCCCTTCTGGAATGCACTCTTCCATTAAATTCTCCCTCTTCGAACTTGCTTACATAGATAGCCCAGAAGAGGGTAGGTAGGAGAGAGAATGCATGACCCAAACTAAGAAAGAAATGTCTAGAGAGAGTTGAGAATAAAAGTTCCACATATTTGTTTGTCCAAATGAATGCTGCAAATGTCCCAGATTGACAAAAGAAACCACAGAAATTCAATCTACCTTCTCCAACTGACGTTGTTGGACTAGGAAGCTGGCTCTTGCATGAGTTTTCACAGACCTTGAGAATCTCATAGATGAAAAGGGCCTGAGAGGCTGCCATCTTGCCCAACACACACTCAACTAATTCCATCGCTTGCCTCCACGATATTGTACAAACTGTCCTACATGCCCGGTTCCTCTCTTCTCCTCCAATCCTTCCTTTCTTCTGCTTCTAAAAATCCTTAGCTTCCACCAAGCTTTATCTTATGTGTCACCTTCTCCAGTAAGGCTCTCCTGATATTGCCCCTGTTGTTGGGGATTCCTCTCTCTCCTCGAATTAGATTGTATTTTCTTATCCATATGAATGTTGTAAAACATAAGGTCCTTGAGGACAGAGATGCTTTTTTCATTTTGTCTTTTCATCCCCAGCAACAGTGCCTAACACATAGTACGCGCTTAATAAATGCTCAGTGAATTGAAATGAATCGAGTTGAATGTTCCACCATGTTTCTGTGTGGATAAAATTAGCTACAGAAGGGAGAACTAATTCGTGGACTTCCCTTTGGCTGTTAGGGACACTTGTCACATTTCTTTCATGACCTTTCTATTGGAAGTAGGTCTTGTGGGTAAAGAAATCTCATGTAAAAATAAGGGTGGGCAGATCATCCCTGGATGAGCATGAGAAAGCATGGATGAGTCCCACAGGAGAAGAAGATGTGGATGGGTTATAATCTGTACCACTGGAGGGAGTGCCCACATTGGTGGAATGGACAGAGGGCTGCAGAAATTCACTGAAGTATTAAATTTTATCTAACTAAAAGTTATTTATTAAAAGCAAAAAACATATGAGGGAACATATATATGTATATATATGCACACACATGTATACATCACCTATATACATGTCTATATAGAGATACATAAATGTATTTACTTCAGAGAATCACATGCTTACAGAATCTCGGAGTCGGCGATCTAAAAAAGAAATTTCTGATACAAGATAGGAAAGAAATGATTATCCTGCCTCTGCCTGAAGACTTCCAGATGGGGGACTCACCACCTTTCAAGGCAACTAATTCTGCTTTTGGACAATATGAATCAGAATAAATAAATTAGACTAAATTTCTGTGACTCTGTAACTGTTAAGAATTTTTTCCTGACCTTTTTTTCCCAAATCCTTTTTTGCCTCTTTAAAATTTCTATCCATTACTCTTCTGCCTAGTCCATGCTGTTGTTTTTCAGTTGTCTCAGCCATGTCTGACTCTTTGTGACCCCATCTGGGATTTTCTTGGCAGAGATACTGGAGTGGTTTACCATTTCCTTCTCCAGCTCATTTTACAGATGAGGAAACAGGCAAACAGGGTTAAGTGACTTGCCCAGGGCCACACGGCTAGTAAGTGTCTGAGGATGGATTTGAACTCATGAAGATGAGTCATTCTGACCTCAGGCCCGGCACCCTAAGCACTATGGCATCACCTAGCTGCCCCAAACCTGGCACACAGTAAGTGCTTAATAAATGCTCAATCTATCAGTCTATCTGGAGCCAAGCAGAAAAAATCAAATCCCTCTTTTAAGTGATAGCTCTGCCCAATTCTCAAAGACCAATATTATAGAGCATCTATATTTTCTCTCTTTGGCCCTCCTCTGGGCCAAACACTCTCAGTCCTTACAACCCACCTTCCTGTAGAACATCTTCATTGAGACCTTTCACCAACCTATTGTTTACCTCACTGGACTCTCCCTGGTCTATCTACCAACAACTACTAAGTGACCGCATGGGGCACTGAGCTTAGTGATAGGGGTACAAAGACACAAAGGGAACTATCTATGCCTTCAAAGAGATTACCTTCAATCAACAGAAACAACATGGACATACACAAGTACATATTAAATAAATACTCTGTAATTTTGTGGAGTAGACACTGGTGAATGAGGGAATTGGAAAAGGCCTGGTGCAGAAGGTAGTGCTTGAACAGAGCTTTGCATAAAACCAGAGATTCCTTTCAGGCATTGGAGTGGGGAGAGTGGGTGGGGGGGTGCTGAGTTCATCAGATCATAGGTTATGAGGAAACTGGAGGGGTCATCTGGGCCAATCCTCTCATTCTATATAATTCTGAGGCAGCAAGGTGATGCAGTTAAGATGGTGTTGGACCTGGAGTCAGGAAGATCAGAGTGCAAATCCACCCTCAGATACGACCCTGAGCAAGTCATTTAACTTCTGTCTGCCTCAGTTTCCTCAACTGTAAAATAAGGATAATAAAATCACCCACCTCCCAGGGTTGTTGTGAAGATTGTATTTGTAGGGGGCATAGCACAGTATCTGGCACATAGTAGGTGTTATACTAGTGCTAGCTATTGTTATTTTTATTGTCTGTATATGAGGAAACTCAGGGCCAAAAAAAGCTGAGTTGCCCAAAATTAGCCAACACAAAGTTTCTGCTTTCATAGAATTTATAACTCAGTAGAGTGATAAGACAGGTATACAAATGCCTTAGAAACCGAGCCTCATCTTCTGTTGTGTTTTGTTTCCTCTTTCTGGTGGTTCCTCCTATTGGTTCTAATTCTTACTTACAACATCAATAATGTGAAAATATGTTTAATAGGAATGCATGTGTATAGCCTATATCAGATTGTGCACCGTCTTGGGGAGGGAGGTGGGGAAGGAGGGGGAGAAAAATGTAAAACTCAAAAGCTTATAGAAGTGATTGTTGATAATTCAAAATACATTAATTAAAAAAATTGAGTGAAAAAAAAGAAACCAAGGCTCAGAGATGTTAAGTGATTTGTCTAAAGTTGGTCAAGTCTCCCACACTGGCAGAGCTGGGATTAACCTTTGGCTTTAGGCTCCAGGACTGGCCTAATGCTCTTTTCACTAGCCCAGCTCCCTCAAGAATTGGTTTAACTATATTAAAACTACCATTTTCATACTAACTTCAATGGATTTAGTCACTAGGCAGATTTCTTCATATTTAGCAACTTGGAGTAGAGAGAGCACTGGATCCAAAGTCAGAGAACACGAGTTTGAATCCTGCCTCTGATACTGTGTGACATTGGGCACAAGTCCCTTACCCTTCATGGGCCTCAGTCTCCTCATCTGTAAAGTGAGGGGGTTGGGTGGATGGTCTCAGAGGAGCTTCTTAGCTATGGATCTATAATTCTATTGTTTTAATCCTGCCTTTGCTACTGTGATCTCAAGCAAGTCCCTTGACTCTCTGGGTCTCCATTTTTTTCATCTAATAATAACAATAACAACTAGCACTTACATAGCACTTTAAGGTTTAAAAAGCATTTTACAAATCTCACTTGGTCCTTACAACAACCTTGGAAAGTAGGTTCTATTATTATTTCCATTTTACAGATGAAAAAACTGAGACAGACAGTCATTTAGAGACTTGCTCAGGGTCACATAGCTAGTATGTAAAGCCATATTTGGACTCCAAGCCTCCTGACTTTAGATTCAGGCTCTCTATCCGTGGTGCCACCTAGCTGCCCCTAACATAAAACCAAGTGGGGGGAGGCTGGGGTGAAATGTGGTGACATCCACAATCCCTTCTGGTTCTAAATACTCCTGTCCTCCACTTCTCAGGTGCTTTGTATTAAGTGTCAGAGTAGCGTCCAGAGGAAGGTTTTGGAACAGAATCAATTCGTAAGAGGAAGTCATGAGCACTGTAAATCAACTCCCCTGGGCGAAGTCCATCCATAATGAAAATACACGTCGGCCCCAAACTGGAACAAGGGCTTTGATGTAGCATGGATGGAAGGGAGCCATGCACAAGATGGTCAGAAAGTGCGTCCCTGAAGCGCTGAATCTGCATGTGGATGTGAGCCAGTGTCCCTCACTGTAGAGAGACGGGGAAAACATAGGAGTGATAGGACCAGCTGGTGCTCAACCGAGACCGGCAGAGACCTGTAAACAAATGCTCGCCCAAGGCAGATGGCCCCGAGCAGATCAGGAGAAAGCCCTGGCTCAGGATCAATGCCCCAACAAGAACTGCTCTGGTGCTAAATCGCCAGGAGGTCTCTGCCAACTTGTCCATTTCCAGGCTCCCTGGAATTCTGGGCCCCTGTACTCCTTATACAGAGGAGAGGCCAGGACCACTTTGTCAGGAGTCAGAGGTCCCTGGGCTTGAGTCTCTGCTCTCCTTCTTACTCCCTTCATGACCTTGAATAAGTCTCTCTAGGGGCCCCCTCCTATGATTCCTAAATAATAAGAGGTCACATTCACACAGTGCTCTCATTTGACCCTCCCCACAACCCTATGAAGAAAGCAATAGTATTATTGTGCCCACTCTGCAGATGAAGAAACTGAGGCTCAGACAGAAGTGACTATGTGAGTCACTCACCTAGGATATATCAGAGATGGCTCTCAAAACCAGAGCACCCTCTCCCTCTTAAAATTACTTCACATTACTTTGTATTTATTTCATCTCAACTGGGTGAGCACTTAGTAAGTACCTACTACATGCCAAGCTGTGCTGTGCGTGAAGATGCAAAGATTAAATGAGAAAAGCCCTGCCCTCCAGGAGTTTGCTTTCTACTGAAATGTATGGAATGAGATTGCACTGATGATACAGGGAGCTCTGCTTGGGACACGCCCTCTACCAGTGCAGGTCTCCACCAGTTTTGCAATGGCAGAAGCAGAGAATTGCCCAGAGGACTGAGCCACGAGTGGTTGGCTGGGGACAATGTAGCCGACATGCATCAGAAGCAGGACTCTTGTCTTCCTGACTCCAAGGCTAGCTCTCTTTCCTACATTCCACTGCTATCTGACATGTTAGAAAGGGTCATCTTTGGATTTATTCGTGGTAGTTCCTTATATAGTGTATCTCCTCAATAGAATGCAAACTCCTTGAGGGCAGGGCTTATTTCTTTCATCTTTCTTGTTTTTGTATTCCCCGGGACTTAGATCAATGCTTAATCAATAGATTCATAGGACCATAGATGGAGAGTTGGAAGGGACCTTGGAGGTCATCTAAAATTAACCTTCATCCTATAGATGAGAAAACTGAGGCCCTACATGTGAAGTGGATTGCCCAAGGTCACACAGGCAGGACGTAGCAAAGCCAGGATTCAAACCCAAATCCTCTGATCCCAGATCCTCCATTTTACTACTCTTGTTGAATTGAAGGTCTTTCTAGATTCTGGGTCGAGGGCACTTCCCACTCTTACCCACTGTCTCTCCATCACCACTCACTCCCATTCCTTCTGACCTAATCCAGCTTGCATTTGGGACTACCCAGACGATAAAGGATGAATAGTGGTACATGAACATGCTAGTCTGAAAAAGTCAGCGTTCTGTTCAAGAATTCAAAAGGAAAAAAAATAAACGAGGGGAGAAATGTTCACACAGAACAAAGACTTTGGCCTTGGCTGGGACACAAGGCAATTTCCTATTGTTTTCAAAGTTGAAATTGGATAAAGCTTGGGGGATCCAACGGCAAACAGGAAGCCCTGTCCCTTCAAGGACGCTCATTTCTCAATGAGGAGCACTTGGCATTGAGGGAGAAAGGAAACATCCTGGACCCGAAGGATTGTTATCAAGTTTTTTCCAGCTGACTTTCCCAACCCTCTCCATCCATCAGAGCTAGGGAACCCACTCAAGGACAGATAAACAGCCCCAGGCACTGATTCAGGTCAGGTTTTTGGAAGGGTTTCAAAGGGAATCCTAAGAGGGTCATTGAATCACAAAAATAAACCTGGAAAAGATCTCAGAGGCCAACTCTGGCCCAAACTCCTCCTTTTACAGATAAGGAAACTGAGGGATAGTGCCCCTTTTAGAGCCGGGCCTTAATGTATTATGAAGGGGTCCTTCCAGAGCCAAGATCATAAAGGAATATGAATGATAAACATGTTATAATCTCTGAGTGATACGGATGCTCTAGGCAAGCTCTAAAACTACATGTTGTTGAGAACATGCTGCCCTACATTGGTACTGGGAGTTCCCTAACCTGAGAACTTCCTATACTAAAGAAATCACAAGTTCACTCCATGTCCCCATCCTATGAGTTATGTGTGTGTGTGTGTGTGTGTGTGTGTGTGTGTGTGAGTGTAAGAGAGAGAGAAAAAGAGAGAGAGAGGGTTAAGTGACTTTCCTAGGGTCACGTAACTTACCCCAGCTTAAAACTTTTATATCTGTAACTGAACAAAACAGCAAAACCCACCTTTCTGGATTTTTATAAAGTCAGAGTCAAGGTCATAAACATGAAAGATCCACCCCCACCACACACACTATTTGTCAGGAAAATGACAATAATCCCTTGGCTAAATCAGGAAATGGACTGAGTCATGAATATTAACTGGCCTGGACTTTTAGCCAGAGGCAAGTGCCAAAGGTCGTGGGAGGGAGGAAGGCAGCACCTCAGAAGTGACAGTCACAGGTGGATTGAATTCAAGCTCAGCATCCAAAGCAAAGCTCCCAAGCCCAAGAGACAGAAAATTGACTTGGGCAGAGGCTATTATCAGCCCATCCCACACGTAACAGAGTTATCTAAAAGGCATCACCAGCTGTCTGAAGCATGAAGACAGAAGTGACTATCAGCTGATGATGTAATCCCAGAAGCAAAACTGAAGGGAGCAAATGATTTTTAAAAGGCCCACTCCCCTCCATCCTGTTCTAGGACCCTGCCAAGGGCACCTGGGAGTTTTCCTTGGTTAAAGGGAGCCAAGATTGAGCAAAACAAAACAGCCAACAGCAGCACAGTGCTAAAGAAATGCTCTGTTGACTCTGAATGTGATGTTCAGTTGAGTTCAACTCAACAGACACTCATTAGGCACCTACTAGGCTGGAGGCACCAAGATGGGTTCCCGGCATACAAAGATAAAGAATGATATAGTCTCTGTCCTCAAGAAGCTTACATGGGGGAGGGGAGGGCAAGTAGGAAAAATGAACCTGCAGGTGAGTAAAGCACAAGGTAGGTAGGCAGTCAGTCAGTCAATCAATAAGCATTTAGTAAGCACTTACCATGTGCTAGGCACTGTCAGTTACCCGTTAAGCACCTGCTGTATACCAGTATAGAAAGGCAAAAAAACTATCCCTGGCCTCAAGGAACCCACATTCTAAGGAGGGAGGCAACATGCAAACAAGATATATACAAGACAAATTGGAAATAATTAACAGAGGGAAAACACTAGAATTAAGCGAGGTTAGAAAGGAAACAAACAATATATTAAGTGTCTACCACGTGTCAGGCACATAAGAACTCTTACAAACATTTCATTTGAGATTCACAACAACCCTGGGAGGTAGGTGCTATTATTTTCCTCATTTTACAGTTGGGGAAACTGAGGCAGCTAGCGTGATTTGTCTAGGGTCACACAATTTAGTAAGTGTCTGAGGCCAGATTTGTACTCAGATCTTCCTGACTCCAGGACTGACAGAAATTTCCATCGAACTAGGAAAATCTTCTTGTAGAAGACGGGATTTTGACTGAGACTAGACGGAATTTAGGGAAGACAGGAGGTGAAGAGGAAGGGGCAGTGAATTCCAGGATTGGGGGACAGCCAATGAAAATTCATGGAGTTAGGAGATGGACTGCTTAGTGCCAAGAACAGAAAGGAGGCTGCATAGTATGTGGAGGGCATAAAATGTAAGAAGACAGGAGAGGTGGGAAGGGGCCACGTGACGAAGGGGCTTTCAGAACAAAAAGGATTTCAGACCTGATTGTGGAGTGACCGGACATTGTGGGTATTTGCTTGGGCTCTAGCTGTTCAAAACATTGTAAATCTCTATGGATTCGTGTTATTTCCAGGCAATCGTGGGCGACAGTTCTGTCTGTGTGCTGCACCCGTTCCCGTAGACCTCATTTGCTGAATTCTCAAGGCTATTTTGTGGGGATTGTTATTCAAGAGAGGCAGCAGGAAGTAGTGAATACAGAGATGGCCTTGGATTCAAATCCTGCCTATGACACATACAGACTGGGTGACCTTGGGCAAATGTCTTGTCAGTTCTCTAAGCCTCCAAGTTACTGAAGCTACCTGCTTTAGGAGAGGGAGCTCCCTATGTCAATAAAATCGCAGGTCCAGTCCCTATTTCTATTATTACTGACATCCACATAGCACAGTAAGGTTTGCCAGACGCTTTATATCACATCTGAGTTTTACAAAAGTCCCAGAAAATTGATGCTACAAGTAGAAGGAATGTCCTTTTCTCAATGGGGAAGCAGAGTCAGAGAGGGTACGTCACTGACTTGCCCATGGTCACAGACCCAGTAAATGTCAGAGACGAGAGTCGAACCCAGGTCTTCTTCCTGACCTCAAGCCTGGCACACTGTCCTCTCCTCCAAGCTGCCCCAGGAGAAAGCTCAGGATAAGGTCACAAAATTCCCATGCTCAGCCTCACCTCACGCTTACTTAGGAGGAAACTGAAACCAGACTTAAGCGATCATATCCTTAGTCAGTAAACTTTATTTAATCTTTCGCTTTATCTTCGGAGTGAGATCAGGCCAATTCATCCTCTTCTTTCTGCTTCAGTTTGGCATAAGCCTGCTGTCATCTCTTTGTTATTAAGCCATCAGTCAATCAAAAGCCATAAATTCTCTGGAAATCTGTGGGCAAGTATTTGCAGAATTCTCTCTCCAGCGCATCAGTCCCGAGATTCCCTCGGAGCAAACCCTGCTGGGATATGTTCGTCCTTCATTCTCGAAGAGGAACAATGACATCAGGACTCTGGAAGAGAGAGTGAGGCTGATGACTTTGCAGGCTCTGCCTCACTTCAATCCAAGGTGGATGGGGAAGGAGAGGGAAAGACAGGGGGGCCCTTCACTGTCTTCCAGCATCAGCAGGACCCACTTTCATCAATTTGTACAACGTGTAAAGTCATCAGCAAATAATATCAAACACTTACCCTAACTCCAATCCTGTTTAGCAGAGCTGGGGGGGGGGGGGCCAAGTGCCCAAAGGGCTGGATTTGGAGTCAGGGAGACTGAGTTCAAATTCGACCTTGGACACCTACTAGCTGTGTGACCCTGAATAAGTCCTTAACCTCTCTCAGCCTCAATTTCCTCGTCTGTAAAATGAGGGTAATAATAGCATCTATCTTGTGGAATTGCTGTGAGAATCAAACGAGATAATATACATAAATGCTTTGTGAACCTTAAAGTTCTGTGTAAATGCTAGAGGTGTTTCTCTTATATAGGTGTTTCATCTCTGTTTCGAAGTGGTTCTGCACTTTTTATCTCTGAGCCTCAGGTTGAAAAGAGACGGAGAGAGAAAAAGACAGACAGACAGACAGAGACACAGAGACAAAGCCTGACAAAGAGAGACAGAGACAAAGTCAGAGACAGAAACAGAAACAGAAAGACAGACAGAGAAAGGATGGAGAGGGAGAAAAAGGGATAGAGAATTCTAATAATGAACAGCAAAAATGTCAAACTCTGCAAGTACCTGCTGTAGAAGATAAACATTTATCGCAGTTTGTCTGATTTCCAAGACAAGGGCTGATGGGTGATTAGGCACCAGGGGAGGAGAAGGACCTCCTGGGGCCGGGGCTGGGGTCTGAATCTAAGTAATGCTCACCCAAAAGACCAGGCTAGGTTAGAACCAGAATTTCTCCAGATTCCAGGGGCCTGAGACCAGCATAAAACTGACAGAAGGAGAGAAGAATCAGGCTGGAAATCAGAATGAGGGAGCCAGAGAGAGGGAGCGCCAGGGAGTGACTGTCTGACTCAGCCTTTATGAGAATGGGGAGGAATTTTTTTTTTTAGCTGCACCAGCAATAAACCACAAAGTCAACTGTTGGGAAAAGGCAACATTGGAAAGCAGTCCAAATTTGGCTAAAGTATCTCTTAACCTCTCTTTGGCAATACTTGCCCCCTGTGGGCACCGAAGAGGACAAAATAATAATACTAATAGCTAGCATTTGTAAAGCCCTTTAAGGGTTGCAAAGCTCTTTACATATTTTATCTAATTTGATCTTTACAAAAATACTGAGGTAGACATCCAGAGAAGGAACCGTGGAGTCTGAACGTAGATAGAAGAATACTATTTTCACTTTTTTTTTGTTTTTTTTCTTTCTTGTGATTTTTCCCCCCTTTTGTTCTGATTTTTCTTTCATAACATGACTAATCTGGAAATATGTTTAACATGATTGTACATGTATAACCTAAAAAAAGAGCATTTATTAAGTTAAAAACAATCCTGAGGTAGGTGCTATTATTATCCCTATTTTATACATGAGGAAACTGAGGTTCAGAGAGACTAATGACCTGCCCAGGTCACACAGCTATTAAGTCCCTCCAAGCCAGGTGCTCTATTATACTATTGTTGTCCATAAAGATGTTGGCACCCACAGGTCCCTTCAAATGACCTAACATTTTATCATATCCATTAAAATCCAGAAAATATTGTGTATTCTTTATTAAAGCTCTCCTCTAATTTAATATACATGTATATATTACATTCAGAGGTTCCCAAACTTATTTGGGCTATTGCCCCGTTTCAAAAAAATTACTCAGCAACCCCCCCATCTACTTTCTTTAATCCTTTAATGGTATTTTTGAAATTTTCATCATTTCAAACTACTTCCAGCCCCCAAGATCATTCCATCGCCCCTCAGGAGGTGGTATCGCCCACTTTGGGAAGCTATGGATAGATCAAGAGGCAAAGCAATATCACGGGAAATGTGCTGAGAGGCACGTAGAGGCAAAAACAAAACAAAGAAAAAATCAGACTAGACCCTCCTCTCGAGGGCTCACAGTCTAATGGGAGACACCATGCAAACAACCGTGTACAAACAAGATAAATAAAGGATAAACTGGAAATATTCTCAGATGGAAGGCATGAAGATTAAGGAAGTCTGTGGAAGCTTTCTCACTTAAGGTGAGAATTTAGTTAAGCCTTGAAGGAAACTAGGGGCAAAAAGGAGGAGGAAGAGAGTTCCAGGTATGAGGGACAGCCAGAGAAAATGTCCACAGTCAGGAGATGGAGTGTCATGTACAAGAAACAACAAGGAGGCTGGTGCCCATAAAGATGTTGGTACCCATCTGTCCCTTCTAATGACTTAACATTTTATCCAGTGTCACTGGATCATAGAGTATGTAGAGGAGAATAAGATATATGGAGACTGGAGAGAAAAGAAAAGGCCATGTTATGAGGCTTTAAAAGTCGAATAAAGGATTTTATATTTGATCCTGGGGGCAGTAGGGAGTCAGTGAAATTTAGTGAGTAGTTTCTGGCAAGTAGGGGACGTAATTGGACCTGCACTTTAGGAATGCAGGATGGACTGAAGTGGGGAGAGACTTGAGGCAGGGAGAGCCACGAGCAGCTACTGAAATAGTCCAGGCTTACAAAGATGTTGGTGGCCACGTCAGAGGAGAGAAGAAAGGTAGAAATAATGGGACTTGACCACTGGTTGAATATGGGTGCAGTAAAAAACAAATTCCTCCAGTGAGGAATCGAGGATGATGCCAAGGTTGCAAGCCTGGGTGACTAGGGGGAAGGTGGCACCCTCAACAATAATAGGGAAATGAGGAAGGGGGGCGCTTAGGGCAAAAGATAATGAGTTCAGTTCTGGCCAAGATATCTTTGAAACATCTAGTTTGAGATGGTCTAATAGGAAATGGGGTGGGGGGAGACTGAAGATCAGGAGAGAGATTAAGATTGTACAAGTGCATCTGAGAATCATCTTCATCGAGATAATAATTGAAACCATGGGACCAATTTCATCACCAAGTGGAATAACATTGGGGGAGAAGAGAATAGCACTCAGGAGAGCCTTGAAAGAACTTGAAAGCTAATGAATGGGCCATAAATGAATATCCAGTAAAGGAGAGAGAGAAGGATCAGTCAGCCAAGTAGCAGAAATATATTCAAATACCATAATTTGATGAGACAATAATTGTGGAAGACTTAAGAAATCTCATCAAAGTACTACTGCATCACGGCTCCAGAATACTAAGATGAGGCATCTTACTAGATTGGGGAAGGATTACAGGTAGGGAATGACAGGTATACTTTCAGGCATGATGGATACAATGCAAATTTGTTTTTCTTTACATTTGTTACAAGAGAGGGCTTTTATTGGCAAAGGTGGAAGTTCTGTTGAGAGAAGGGAAAGGAGGGATATTAATAGAGATGAAAAGAAGAAAAGAGCCTCAATGAAACACATTAAAAATCCACAGAGGAGAGTAGAACTTTGGAAGGCATCACAGACAAGAAGATCAGTGCTGATGCTATCAGGTCAAAGTAAACATGTGCTTAAAAGCAGATGTTTAACAATCAGATTTCCTGAAGACACACTTTAAGGTTTCATCTTCAGTATTCAAATTTTCTATTACTTTCTTAAGTTTAGAAACCGACAGAATAATAATCAAGCTCTGATTTTTGCAGCACTTGCTCAGGGAAACCTGAGTTCAAATTCAGCCTCAGATACTTACTGGGCAAGTCATTTAATCTGTGTCTGCCTCGGTTTGTAAAATGGGGGCAATAAAAGCACCTACCTTATAAGGTTGTCATGGAACTAAATGAGACGATATTTGTAAAGTGCTTAGCACAGTGCCTGATACATAGTAAGTGCTACATAAATGCTTATTCCCTTCTCTTTCCCTTTCTCATATTATTAGGAAATGGAAGCCCAGGAAGGTTAAGTGACTTGTCCAGGCCACCCAAGAGTAAGCACCAGAATCCTCCCACACAGACACTTTGGCTGGGATGGGTTCCCGGTTGATAATGGGTCATACTTAGTTTCAGTTGAACCAACTTACCCAAGTTCTACACTGGCAGAGATTTCAATCCAAGGTTCTTTCCACTTCATCACAGCTGTTGATTGGGATCACAGCTAACATGGGGCTGATGGGAATTGCAGAGGATGTGTTTACAGGCAGAACTTAATTTGAGGAGAGACTGGCTTCTTGCTGAGGCTCAGTCAAGCAGAAGGTAACCATGGCAACAACATGGAGCCAATTAAGACCTTCCGTTTAGGAATGGCGCTTCTCAGGAAACTTGACTTCCTGCCCCCAGTGACTAGAGCACTCTTTGGGTCGTTAAGAGATTGCTAGCTCTGTGTGTGTGTGTGTGTGTGTGTGTGTGTGTGTGTGTGTGCGAAGACATAGTCATCAAAAGCTTTTGCTGAACTTCTTGAACCCCACCACTAAGACCTTGTGAAATTGAATCAAGGGGTACTCTTTGTTATTGATGTACAACTTTGACTCAATTAATGACAAGTTGTGACTCTCCAGAAGTGGAAAAAAAAAAGAAAAATCACAATCTCATAAAAGGTGGAGTTGGAAAAAATCTTTGGGGTTGTCTACCCCAACCCTCTTATTTTACCACTGGGGACAGTGAGACCAAAAATAGGAAAGGATTTGCCTAGGGTCACGCAGCTCATAAGCACTGGAGAGCAGATCCAAAGTCAGGTATGATGACTTCTTTCCACTGCTGTCAGTATGTTTATTAGCATTTATTAATTATCTTCTGTGTGCCGGGCACTGGACATAAGTACTGGGTATACACAGAAAGGCAAAAACAGGCCCTGCCCTCAAGGAGCTTACAATCTATTTGGGGAGATAACTGCAAACAACTATGTTCAAACAAGATAAATGCAGGATAATTTGGAGATGGTCAGTAGAGGGAAGGCACTGGCATTAAGAGGGATGCAACGGGCTTCTTGCATCATATTAACTCTATAATGTTGTCATCATCCTTCTGAGATGAAATGGAAAAACATTTATTAGACCCTTTCTATGTGCAAAGCACTGTGCTAAGCAAAAGCAGACAGTAGCTGCCTTCAGGAAGTACATCCTAATAGGGGAGACAATACACATGGGAGACTAAAGACCAGGGAGGGGTATTTTGGTTTGGAAATTAAGGGACAGTGAGTGGGGTCATAAAGGCAGAGTTGATTTGATTATGGTTCCAGAACTGGAAGGCTGGCAGCATGGGGAGATGGAAGGATTGGGGAGGACAGAGAGCTCCTGTGGCTGGTGAGGAGAAATCCCCAGAGTAAAGTGAAGCATAGACTTAGTGGGAAACTGAGGCAACCACCCATCAGGGCAATAGGGCTCCAGTGAAAGACTTCAATGCATGAAGGGGTTAAGTGATCCTAGATTTGTGTTTCTGGACTAGAGGCAAATGGCTGGTGAGAAGCCTGAAGAGAAAACGGACATTGAAAATCACAGAATCCAACCTACTTTTCCAGACTAATAGCACACCATTTCTCCTCATTCTAGGTTCATCTCCCACCTCCATAACCTTTGCATAGGCCATGCCCCATGCCCTGAGTGCTCCTTTCACCTCTGTCTATCTCTTGAAATTCCTGGTTTCCTTAGAGCTCAAACACCATCTCTTATATGATCTTCCAACTTGTTATTGCTCTCTCCTGCCAAAATTACCTGGCATTTACTCTGCATTTCCTTAATCACCATACATGTTGCCCATCTTATAGACTTAATATGTTTCTTAAGTTTCCTTGTTATGTCTCTAGTGACTTACATATAGCAGGTGCTTGTTGACTAATCTTCAAGCCAGAGCTGGGAGTCTCAGATATCGAGTCTGACCTGATCATTTTACAGATGAGGAAACTGAGGCCCAGAGTGGTGAAATGTCTTGTCCCATTGGGGTCACACAATTAATAAACAGCAGAGTAAAGCTCCAAACCCAGGTCCAGATGTCAAATTCAGGCTCTTTCCTTTTCACTAAGTTTTTTCTACATTCTTTTCAATCTTTTTGGACTGACATTAGGAATGTCATCACATTTTTTATGAGAAAAGAATTTTTATTAGGAAATGGGGCTTACTTACTTACTTCCCAGAATTGTTGTGAGGATAAACCAAGATAATATTTGTTCAGTGCCTGGCATATAGTAGGTGCTATATAAAGGCTATTATTATTATTATTTATCATCATCATTGTTATTATAAGATCCTAACAAACCCAGGATTATGAATAAATCCCAAAGTATCTACAGTGCTGATATAAGACTTATTTTAAAAAAAAAAGAAAGAAAGAAAGAAAGAAAAAACATCTAACATGTTCTTACCTTTCCTCATGTCAACAGTTATCCACTCATGGAGCTTTAGGAATCTCATTTAAGAAATGTTTTACAGCACTGTGGGCCAAGATTGCAAAGCCAACACTAACAGGACTCTCCCAGCCTCCCATACCTAGCTAGCTTCCCTCTCTTCTCTTGTCAGGACCTGATATCAACTTTTGACCAACCTTGAAGCTGCCATTCCACCAACAGTGTATGTGGACCTCCCAAAACAAAAACTCCAAGCTGGTCATGGGCCACACCTAGTTTCAGTTGGACCACTCTCCCCAGTCCTCTACTGAAGGAAATTAGTAGGATGGTCCTGAACTGGAGAGAGTAGGGATAAAGAGGACTCTGGGTGACCAAAGAGGAATTAGGGGTGCAGTAACACCATGAAGGCACTTGGCTTCTAGCTCTTCTTAGGGAAGTGAATGGGCAGACCCACCCTTTGGAAAGACCAGGCTTCTCTTGGGGTTCCAGATAACTTTATCATAGGATGGCAGCTACAGATCAAACAAAATAATGGTATGATTCATAAACCGGATTTAGCAAAGCTTCCTGGGTCAGCAGTTTTATCAGTGTGTTGAGTTTCATCACTAAGGCATATCCCATCACTTCTAGAACTAAACAGACAATAATAGTCGACATGTTATTCTTTATATTTAATGTACTATCTATGTTTAATGTATTTGGTATTTATATATTTAGGGAGGCAGCTCATGGTACAGTGGGTCAAGAAGACCTGAATTCAAATCCAGACTCAGACACTTTCTAGCTGTGTGACCTAGCTGGGTAAGTCATTTAACCTCTACTTGCCTCAGTTTCTTCAACTGTAAAATGGGGATAACAATAACATCTACCTCCTAGGATTATGAGGATCAAACGAGATAATATTTAGACAGTATCTTAGCACATAGTAGGGACTACATAAATGTTAGCTATTATTATTTATATTTATATAATTATATTATTTATATGTGCAGCTAAGTGGCATAGTGGATAGAGTGTTGGGCCTAGAGTCAGGAAGACCTGAATTCAAATCCAGTGCCAGATACTTACTAGCTATGTGACCCTGAGCAAGTCATTTAACCCTGTTTGCCTCAATTTCTTTATCTGTAAAATGAGCTGGAGAAGGACATGGCAAATCACTCCTGTATCTTTGCCAAGAAACAGAGTAAAGAGGCTGGATTTGAACTCACCAAGGTGAGTCTTCCTGACTCCAGGCCTGGCACTCTATCCACTGTGCCATTTAGCTGCCCTAAGAGTCAATAAACAGGAGTCAAAAGAAATGGAAGCCACAGTGATTCGTGTTGGGATGTGAGAAGGCACAAATGAGCCTGTAGTTTATCCAGTAGGGAGTCATCGAGTCATTGGATATCAAAGGTAGGAGGGACTTTGGATTTTGTCCACCTTCCTAATCTCCAGGCTCAGATCTCCAACTCCCTATTAGATGGCTCAAACTGGATGTTCCATAAACATCTAACACGGCCAGAATCAAACTCAAATTTCCCCCACACCCTTCCCTCTCCCAAACTTCTCCATTCCTATTGAGAGCACCACCATTATCCCAGTCATCAAGGCTAGCAACCCAGATATCATCCTTGGCTCCTCACTCTATCAACAGCCCCACCCCATATCCCATCTCTTGCAGAGTCCTATCAATTACATCTTTGTAACATCTCTTAAGGACTGCCCCTTTCCGTGCTCTGACACTGCCCCCACCTTGGTGCAGACCCTCCTCATCTCACACCTGGATGACTAAGGCAATAGCTGCTGGGAAGTCCATCTGCCTCAAATCTCTTACCCTTTCCAATACAATCTGCTGAAGTGATCTTCCCTAAAGCACAGTTCTGACCATTTTACTCCTTGCTCAAGAAACCCCAATGGCTCCCTACAACCTCCAGGATCAAATAGAAAACCCTTTGCTTGGTGTTCAAAGCCCTTCACAACCTGTTTCCTTCCTAGCTTTCCAGTTTTCTTATTTCTAACTCCTGTGTACTCTCTGATCCAGTGATGCTGGTCCCTAAAATTTCCCTGAACATTACCCTCTGTCTTCCAACTCTGGCATTTTCCCTGGTTGTTTCCCATGCCTGGAATTCTGCCCTTCCTCATCTCTGCCTCTAGGTTTCCCTGTCTTTCTTCAAGTTTCAGATCAAATCTCATTTTTTGCAAGAAGCCTTTCCTGATCCCCCTTAAAGCTCATGCCCTCCCTCTGATTATCTCCAATTCACCCTGCATAAATCTTGTTTGTACCTAATTGGTTACATGCTTCCCCTCCCCCCCCCATTGAGGGAGTTAGCCTAGTTGTTCTGGTTATCTTAAGTGAAGATAGAAAAGAAAGAAGGAAAAGAATAGTGTATACTTTCTTCTGTGTAAAGAGAGGAGTGGGGAGCAAAAAAAAAAGACAATACAAAAAAATTGCAGGAAAATACACACGTAAAACTATGAATGTAAATGGGAATTTGGTATTTAAATTCAGAATTAAAAAAAATAAAAATAAAAAGAGGCTAGCAGAGCCCTGGGTTCTGTAGTTCTCAAGAAGCAAATCAGGGGCAAATTTCCTTTCAACCATGGCCTCAGGGTGGCCTTACATGACTAAAGAAACATTCATCTTCCAATTGATTGATGAAGGCTTTAAATTTTCCCAAAGTTCTGTTTGAGATGTGGGAGACACATGTGTACATATGTGCCAGGGGTGATAGCTTAGAGGTGGAAGGGACCTTAAGAGGTCATGCAGTCTAACCCCCCTATTGCTATAGATGAAAAAGATGAGAATCAGAAAAGTAAAGCAACTCCCCCAAGGTCACACAGCTCTTTGGGTCCCAGAAGTACTTTCCCTATAACTCACATCATGGATCTCCTGCATCTGGCCATGGATCCAAAGGGTCAGTGGATTCCTGACACTCTAAGAGGATATAAGTTTCCTGAGGGAAAGGATTGTTTCATTTCTGCCTCTGTCTCCCCGGAACCTAGCACAGTGCATGACATATTTGTTAAAACCGGATCTGAGATTTCATTCAATATAAGAGATTCTTAGTGAGGAAACTCCCTTTATCTAAGCAAATTTGCACCTGCTCTGCCAATTCACAGTTGGTGGAACTGTTAACTGATCCAGCTCTTTTGGACAGCAGTCTGGAATGATGCCCAAAAAGTTATGAAACTGCCTGTACCCTTTGACCCAGCAATACCACGACTAGGTCTTAAAGTGCTGCTTTGGGCACTGAGAGGTTAAAAGGCTCTCTGTTCCAATTAAATTCCCTCTCGTTTGTCAAAGTCCTTTTTCATTCTGCCTCTACAAGGACAGCTTTTCCTCAGAGCTTCCCATCATCTGAAGGCTTAAAGCAGGCCTTTTAAAATCCTATAATTCTCTAACCTCCCCATTTTATAGATGAATATAGGGAATATCCTTTGCAAAATGTCAACTCCTTGGAGCTTCCAAGAACTGATCATCCTTGTTTCTCCAGCACCTAGGACAGTGTCTGGCATGGTGGGAGGTACTTGAAAATACTTGTTGGAGTGGACTGGAATTTTGTGAATGTGCCCCTCCCTTTAGCTAATTTCCTTGGGGCTACTATGGATTTCATTTTCAAGCTTTCCATAAGAATCGACTTAAATTCTTTTTGGTCCAGACCTGTTATTTTATCAATAGGCAAAACTACTGGTGTTCAAAATCCCTCCACATCCACCAATGCAGATCTAGTTTCAATTGCCTAGGGCATGGAGAAATTAAATTATTTGCCCAGGGTCACAAAGCCAGTACGTGCAAGAGTCTACTACGTACCAGGATGTGTTTGGAGACTTAAGCCCAGATCTTCCTAACTCAGAGACCTGCTCTCTGTCCTCTATGGCACACTGCTTCTTACCTGGACCATAGTAGACATTTAACAAGTGTTTGTTGTATGGATGAGTGAATGAATTAGCATGCTACACACACAATCATACATAGATAATCCCCTTTCCCACCAAAATCAGTTTAAAAAAGTTCTGCCCATTATCTAGTATGCAGGGCTTAAAGTTAGCAGAAGAAAAGCTCAGCTGGTGCAACAGAGAATTAATCTGGGAGAGTCAGGCTGCTGTCCTGGCACAGAGATGAAGTCATTACAAAGCTTTCCCCTCCCCCCAAGATGCTTATTCCCTCCTAGTTGTGTTAGAAACCTTGAACTTCTCTCCAGATGCCATCAAGTTCTTTGTGGAGAAGACAAAACCCCTTTATGCCCTTGTATAGTAAAGCTGCCAATGGGAAAGCAGCCCCGGCCAAGGGGCAGTCTTTGCCACTCCTAAGCCCCATCATTGGCTCTCCCTGATTCTGGACTCTCTTTTTCTATTTACCTGGCAACCACAGATTGAGAGCAGCAGCCTCCTGGGCTCAACAGCAGCTGATCCTGCCTAAGTTGTTCTCAGATAAAGGGCAAAAGCACAACCCTGTTGAAAATGACTATCTAGTCTTTGTGCAGAGTTTAAAGTATGGGGAAATTCACCCATATTTAGGCATTTTCCATTCATTCTATGAGATAACCAAGGAGACAGGAAGGAATTTATATAGCTTTTAAATGTAAAACACTTTGCAGATTCTTATCTCATTGTGGCCCTACAACTCAGGTGAGATAGGTAATGTTGGCACCTGTGAATCTTTGGAGAGTAGTATGGGAGTGTACAGTTGGCTGTTAAACAGAATCTCCAGGAGTATACTAAGGATGAAAAAAAAAAAGATGATTGTTTGAGTCAGTGAGTAGCCTATGATCATCTTTTTTCTGATGACTCATTACGGATGTGATTCCAGGTTCTCAAAGGCTTTGTGGAATGAATGCAAGCTCTAGAACATCCTAGCAAACAGAGAAGTTTGGAGCATTTTCCCAGAGTTAGAGTATGCCTGTTCTCCAAGGACCAGTCAGATTAAATATTAACCATTAAATATTAATACATTTATTAATATATTATAGTGATATATGATATGTTAATATAATAATAAATGTTAAATAAAAAAATTAACCATTAAATATTAGCCAGATTAAATAACCCATCACTAGCAGGTTAGCAACCCGGTGATGAATTTTGATCTGTCGGTATGGGGTAGCCCATAGAACAAAGAAAAAGATGAAAGGACTCTGGGTCCTACAGCCTGGTAATGAATACTGTAGATATTTTAGGCAGTAGGTCAACTTTGACTCTAATAGTTCCATCATTTATAGCTGAAGGAATGGAAAGGGGAATCAATCCTCCTCTCATTAACCTAACTCTACTTCCAGCTCCATAGTCAATTTTTAACTAATACATGAGTCAAAGGCCTCAAGTCTTCTTTGTTGACCTCAGCCATGCACTTTCCCATTTCATTGAAACCAAAATCAAAATTAAAACATGAATTAAAGATTCTTCTGAGAAGTTTGGCTTTTACCTGAGACAAGATGGAATTATGAATAGCTCTGGTGCTTCCAAATTTAGGACCTAGAGTCCCTCTCCATGGCAACTAGAACTCTGGCCATTCAATATGCATTTATTAAGTGCTTGCTACGTGTGAGCTACTGTGCTGGGTGTTAGCTATACAAAGGCAAAAAACAGACAGTCTCTTGTCCTCAAGTGTTTGCATTCTACCATAAATATCAACAAATACACATAATACAGGGTCCAGTCTCTATCCCTATCTCTCTATATAAAATTAAATCAACAAACATTATTAGGCATCTATGGTGTACCAAACACTATGCTACACAAAGGTAAAACCAAAACAATCCCTGCTCTGAAGACATATAGACACCCCACCACACACACATGTATTCAATTGAATAAGCCTTTAGAGGTCATGTACTATGCTAGTGCTATACTAGCTATTACAAAGACAAAAAAAAAATCAAGCAATCCCTACCCTCAAGGAGCTTACATTCTACTATACATAAGTGACTTTATCCAACACACTCACACAGGAGCTAGGGGGCATAGTGGAGAGAGTACCAGACTTGGAGTCAAGAAGACCAGAGTTCCAATCTTGCCTCAGATATTCACTAGCTGTGTAAGCCTAGGAAAAGTCACCTGACTTAACTCTTGGCCAATTTCCTCACCTATAAAATGAAAGTATTAATAGCCCCTACCTCATAGAATTGTTGTTGTGAGGATCAAATTAGATATTTGTAAAATATTTTTACAAACCTTTAAATACTCTATAAATATTAGCTTATTATTATTACATATATAATCAATTCTTTTGCTTTATATTTCAATAATTTTTATTCTGAAATACAAAAAAATTAAATGAGCATTTTCATATATATAAAACAAAAAACACGGATTGTATAAAAGCCTGCAGCTCTTCACGATGTATTATTACTCAGCAAGAAACCTTTCCCCGTCCTCCTTAATCTTTGCACCTTCTCTCAAAGATTACCTCCAATTAACCTTCCATATATCCTCTTTGTACGTGGTTGTTCGCATGCTGTCTTCCTCGTTCATGTGCGTTCCTCAAGAAGAGACAATTTTTGCTTTTCTTTATAGCAAATTGGCTGGCACATCGTAGGAGCTTAATAAATGTGTGTTGACTTGACATGAACAGCTTTTCTTTTTTAAATATATAGTAAGTCCAACCTGTAGCTTTCAAGGCTGTCCTGCTTCCATTATTCCTTTGGACCTTCCTTCTACACATTTAAAAAAATGCTTCAATGACCTTCTTTCCTATGTTTATCTCCCTCCTCCTCACCTCTCTCCATGGGAAAAAAAAAAAAAACCCTTGTAAAAAATATGCTCAATCAAGTAAAACAAATTCCCATGTTGGCCATGTTTAAAAACTGTGTCTTATTCTGCATCTTGAGTCCATCACCTCTTTGTCAAGAGGTTGATACTACGCATGCTTCACCAACAGTTTTCTAGAATTGACTGGTCATTGCATTGATTGATGTTCAAGTCTACTGATGTTGTTTTTCTTTATAACGTTGACTGTGTCCATTGTTCTCCAGGCTCTTCTCATTTCCTGATGCACCAGTACACAGATGAAAAGCCATTGTAGTGAGTGGGTTAGTAAGTCAATTAGAGAGGTATAAAAGGAATGCCTTGACACAAGGAGGGCCAAGTTGGGAAAACTGAATGAGTTTTTACTAAACCAATCAGCACAGTACTGTGATTTTTCCCTAGCTCCATTCAGTTGCATATTGAGTGTGGAGGATGGTGGGAGCAAGAGTTTGGCAAGTCATGATCTGAGGTAGGACAAAGGGGCAAGGGATTTGTGTATAAAGGATGGTCTCAATTTGAATTGATTCCTTTTGGGTTTGAGGGGTTGAGATAGGGAAGGGAAAAGTGTGAAGCAAATGCGGAGATGATGACCTGGGGACAAACTGAGGGGTGGAGGGATTGTACAATCGTGGTGAGGGCAAAGAACAGGAGTAAGGGTAGTAAGGCGTGGGGAAAGATATAATGATAAACGACTATGACCTGATGAGAGTTTCACACTTGATATGACCTGAGTAGATTGGAGAATTGGGAAATGAGGGCATTTGAGAGTATATCAATATGTATGTTGAAGCATTCTAGTATGAGGACAGTAGTTGAGGTAGAGAGAAAGGCTGTCAGGCACTGGACTCACTGAGGAAGAGAGTTGGTAGGTAACACATAACAGAAGCTTGATTGGGTGACAATCACGGAATCTGGGTCAATCTTTTATGGGTTCGGTGTTCTTGGGAGATGGGTCTGGAAGCTCATTGTGTGCATAAATTGCTTTGAAAATGTCTATAAGCACATAGTCCCTAAGAGTAGGGGTAAGAGTTTACTTATCATCTAAGAAGAAAGTCATGTGCATTCCCAGAGCCTAACATGAAAGCACCTGCTGCTATTTCAAGTCATTTAGAGCATGTCATCTCCAAAGACCGTGGTGATTTTAGATCCTGAAGCTAAAGTCAGTCACTTGTGAGCCAATTCTCCAGTTCTCTTCGTTTTTAGTTTTATTTGAAAAAAATTAACAGAAATCTGTTTTCCCTCCACCGTCCCTTTTCATTGGATGAAAAGGAAAACAAATTCTTTCTAACAAATAAGAAGAGTCAACCAAAATAAATTCCCTCATTGGCCCTGTCCACAGACAAGACAACTCACTGTGCACTGATACTGCCGTCTACTTAGGCTACTCGGCTTCCTTTGCCCAATCTTCATCCACGTCACACCCATTAGGCATGCAGGTACCCAAAACGTTCTATATAAATATCTCTTCAACTGGCTTCACCTGAATCTCGGTCCCAGTGCAGTCTTGACTTTGTGATCATATGTAAGTTTCCTGAGGTTTGAGATAGATGGTAGTTTTGTCCTTGTATTCCAGGGTCTAGTGCAGCATCTGCCTCATACAAGGCATTACATCAATAAACCAACAAGCATTTATTATGTATCTACCGCATACCAGGAACTGTGTCACATGCTAGGTACAGTGACAAAAATGAAAGTCCCTCCTTGTCCTCAAGGAAGTGACATTCTAATGACAGAGGTAATATAGAAAAAGGAGTTAGAAAGTAGGTGTGGGAATAAAGTGGGGGAGGTATCCAAGTAGACGGATGGTGGACAGCAGAGTCAGATGCAGAGCTGGGAGAGAAATGAAAGATGGCTGACCTGGGCCCTTCCATAAAAGGGGTGTGAAGGTAGAACAGGGTGTGGGGAAAAGGGGGCTGCAAGGACAGTGGGGTCGTCCAGGATGAGAAGGCAGCTAAGACACATGGTGGTAAAATCCAGAGAGGCAGAGGCAGGGGAGTAAAGACAGATGGCTGACCTGGGCCCTCCTCAAAAGGAGGGAGATGGGGGAACTGTGGAATGGTGTGGGATAGAACAAGGAGGAAAGTACGGCCGGATTGTAAAGAGAGGAAGGAAGAGTCAAGTATAAAGAGACTAGAGAAATAAAGGGGGGGGGCAGGTCCTAAAGATCTTTAAATGTCTATTGAAGTGAATTAATGGAGGGGAGATGGGGGGGGAGTGGTGGGGTGGAAATGTGATTTCTAGTTGTCTCAATTTCTTTTCTAGGTAATATTCAAGCAGTAAGCTTCCCCTCTGTCCTAATATCCCTTCCTTTTATTTTGATCTTATTTTCATTCTTCTGTTCCCTCCTTTATCTCAATGTTCAACTCAACTCTTTGAGCAAGCCCCTGCTCTGTGCCTTGTACAGCACTGTTGGGGAGTCTTGGTCCCCAACAGATTCATAATCAAACTGGGAAGACAAGGCATGCAGGCATGACCCTGAATTGGATCCAACCCCAAAGTAACATCATGAAGAGTAAGGGCATGGGAAATGGATTGAACCTGTAGGCAATGGACCTGCGGGGCCTAGGCAAGTCACTTTGGTTTTCTGCATGTTGAGGATGGACTTGATCTGTAGGGTCCCTTATAGCTAGAGGCAGGAAAATCTGAGCTCCTCTTTTCACTGACCTAGGGCAGGTCATTTAATGTCTGCCTCAGTTTCCTCATCTGCAGAATGTAGATCCCCTCCTCCAGGTTTGTATATCTGCAAAGCACTTTGTAAACCTTGAAAGTGCTACATAAATACTTGTTATTGTTATCCATGATCCTATGACTTTTTATAGGGTGATTACTAAATTGGCAGACTAGGGGAAATGCTACGGGGTCCTTAGGTTTCTGCAAAGCATTTGAAATAAATCTCCTCGAGCTACTCTTATAGAAAAGGTGGGGAGAAATAGTGCGGACGGTAGTACAAGTAAGTAGATCTTGAACTGGTTAAAAAGCAAGGTCAGAGAAGTTATAAATGGTTTGTCAGTCTGGGAGGATTCCTCAGTGTAATGCCTCTGGGGATGGGTGTGGCCTTGGGCTATTTGATACTTTTTGTAGACGACTCAAACGAAGGCATAGGTGGTGTCTGTCAAATCTGTAGATGGCACAAAGGTAGAATGGATAGCTATCACACTGGTGGAGGATAATCAAGAAGGGATCCCGACCGGACAGAACGTGGTGCTCCACTGAAACTTAGAAAGTATAAAGTCAGCCATCTTGAACTTGGCATTTTTTAGAAAACTCAAAGGGAAGGAGGCGTGACTCAACAGAAATCTGGCTGAAAAGATTTGTGGGCTTTGAAAGCTATATTAGTCAACTATGTGATATGGCAACCATACAGGCAACAAGATGAGTCAGCTTCCAGAAATAAAGTAATGGTTAGATGGTTCTGCAGCCCACTGCTTGGGGCAGACCACACATGTAGGACTGAGTTCAGCTGTGGGCAGCCCATTTTAGGAAAGTCACTGATAACCTGGAAGATGTCCAGAGGGCAACCAGGCTGGTGAAAGGCCTCACAGTCGATCAATAAAGGGAACTGAGAATGTTTAGTCTAGAGAAAACTTAGCAGGAACATGAGAGCAGTCTTCAAATATTTAAAAGCCGTCATGGAGGAGAGGAACTAACTTTATTCTGCGAGACCCCAGAGGCCAGAACCAGGATCAATGGGAAGTTGTAAAGGGTCAACTTTAGGTTTAATGTACGAGGTATCTGAACAATTAAATGTCTCCACAAGCGGAACACGTGGACGACTTACAAGGTAGCACTACCCAGTGTGGGCTGAGTGACCTTAACATGTTGGGTGTGGTACAAATGACCCTACTCTCTAGATCAGGGGCTCTTGACCTTTTTGGTCATGGACTTTTCCTCCCTCATTTTTTGGCAGTGAGGTGAAGTTTTTGGACCCTTTTTCCAAATGTTTTTAAATGCATAAAACACATAGTATCACTAAGGAAACCAATGATATCCAAAGTTATCAATATATGTATATTTTTAAAAGTTAATGGACCCGGGTGAAAAGCCCCTGCTCTAAATCCTTCATGAGACACAAGCAACAAATCACTTCCTCATGGGAACTTATTTACACATTTCATTCCAAAAAAATCAATGTATTTTAAAGAGTGGAAATAACTGCAAAACCATTCTTCAGTTAAGTAAAAGGAACCCTCTCTGTGACAGAAAAAAACAAAACAAAACAAAACAAACACCTTCAATGGAGTATTTCAATACTCTGAAAAGCCTAGCTCAAGGTATGAATTTGACTTACCTTTCATTTTCACCTTCTCTTCTTACTCTTGGGAAGCTTTAGCCCCTTTGCTCATTAGACTTTTATAGCACCGCTTACTCCAAAAAGCCTCTCCTGATCTTCCCCAGTTAGGGCTCTTTCCTCTCTCCCATCTCTCTCCTATTTCCATATCTGTGTATAAATATATTTCCCCAATACAATGTAAAGTCTTTAAAGGTAGGGACTGTGGAAAGGACAGTAAAGTGTTAATACTTGTTGACATGGATGCAAATTCTTCTTCCTTATTAAATAAAAGCAAACTCCCTAATTCAACAGAATGGGAGGGGGGAAAAAACCTCCTACATTATTTCAACACTGAGCAGCTTATTATGAGGTGTGGATGTAGCTTACCTTTGATTATTGATCTCCTTCTTTGAGAACTTTTAATTTCAAAAAAGAAACCAGATGAACTTATAGACCTCAAAACCAGCAAGAAAACGGTATGGTTGAAGGCTTCAGTGATCCATTTTAAAAAAATTATCTTTATTCAGGTTTCAGATTCAGCACATGTATCAAAGACTAATCAACACAAAGAAGCAAAAAAAGACATTAATTGGAAATCTTACATCTCTCTAAACTCTGACCAAGCAAGAATGTCAAGATTGCCACTGCATCTCCAAATCTACTCAAGCTGTGGGGCCAAACCATGGTGAATCACTAACATTGGGCACTGAGATGTTGCGATGAGAAGAAAAAGCTCTTTTCCTTGGTGAATTCCTTCCACTTCTCCAGTTCACTTTTATATGACTTCGTGAGTACCAAAGGAGACTTGGGGTTGACCTGATTAAATAATATTCTGAGGAATCAGTTCTTTAGTTGCCGTTCGTGACACTTTTTCTTTTTTTTTAAGGGGGGGGTGGTTTGGCCAGGATAAAGTTCAGATCGAGAAGTACCATACAAACTAGTTCACAAGGCAGACTAAATTGAGAACTACATTTGAGCAGTAACCAGAGTTAAGGCATGAATGAACACGCAGACACAGACACCGCACACGCACACACACACACAGCTCCCACACCCTTAGGAATAGCGGATACTCTCCATCCCCTAACAAGAGGCAGTCCAGACTTGGCAGCTCATCACTACAAAAACTGCCAAGCACCTGGGAAAACGCTCCCCATGATTTTAGGCTGACAGCTGTATGTGGTGTTTCATTTTGTTGTTGTTGTTGTTGTAAAAAAAAAAAAAAAAACTCCCTTAATTTGTTATAATGGCTCTTGAGCACGGAACTCACGTAGCAGCTTCAATGACTGGCTCGCTAATCATTTGGAAATAAACTATCATTTTGCTATGTACTTCTTTGGCAGTCCTCGTTACAACGTTTTCAATGTTGGTCACCTACAAGACAACTACTGGCCAGAAGATCAAGCCACACAGAGATTTCTGTACTGCTAAACAAAAATAGTGAGATCTCAAAGCACAAATTACTCTTCCATTTAAATAGTGAGATCTCAAAGCACAAATTACTCTTCCATTCTGGTGTCTGAGGCTTCCTTTCCTAGCAAGGCTTCCAGTGGGAAAAATCTCGTATCTACTGGGGCAAGAAGGGAGCAACACAGAATCTCTAATCTCTTACAGTTGTGTAACATTTAGTGATAACTGACACAACTATTTTGGTCCTACTGTAGAAAGGCCAATCAATCACGGGGGGCTAGCACTTGGTGTCAAAGTCACATTCTGGTCACACATGCATTCCATGATTGCTGGTAATTATCTTCTGAGCTCATCGCTTTAAAACTCAAACTCAACAGGATGGCAAGGGGCATGAAAACTTATAAAAATTTCTACTTTCTGCCTAGCCACCGGCATTCTGCAAAGGGAGATAACGCAGAACCCTGACACCCACTAGGCCACTTCTCTGACATCTATAAAGATACGATTACATCCCTTTATCTAATTGCGATGGCTACACTCTCAGTGTGACGAGTACCAAGGATCTGCTCACATATGCCACAGGTTGCCTGTAGGAAAACTAGCTCTATGGGTACCACGACAGACTTTCCAACAGGTACTGCAGTTAATTCACAGCATCAGCTGAAGGTGTGATAAGTGCAGGAGGGGCACCCAGGAAGAGCAGTAGCTGGGATGCCAAGGAGGGGAGTGATGAGGCAAAGGGCAGGAAAGACAAAAAGTTCTCTTCCTCTCTCTGGCTCAGCATGCCTGATCCCCTGAGTTCCAATGGACCCAACCAATGACCGCCTAGGATGGTTAGTCCTGGGCAGCTACAGGGTTGATACTGTAACATGACACAGCGTGGCCAGAGAGTGCTTCTCGAGACCATTGCATCACACACTAATTAGCAGTGTTTGTCCTACAGATGCCGTACACACGGTGTGGGGGTGGGGGGGAGCGAGCTACATTTACAGTGGGTAATTCTAGTTTTCAGTTTTGGAACAAAGTGGCTTTTGCTTTTGTGAAAATCTGAATTTTTCAAGAATTTTGCCTGTAATTCACATGCATCTCTTACACACTTCTCTTTCCACCCAAGAGAATCACCATTTGTTCATCCCATCCACTGTCTTGAAAAGCTCCGACTTTAGTGCTTTCAATGCGGTAAATGAATTTTCTGGGCAATGAGTTCTTAAAGGCAAGCTATGTTCTCTAGCAGCGCTGCCATTTATAATATTCTTCCTAAGTCTATCTCTGAGAATCCCTTGGGCAGTTACAGAAGTAATTTCACTTACTGACTCAATTAGCTGGAAGGCGGGGGAGGGGATGTAGCATAACCCACAAGGAAGTTACACGGTTTGAGAGGTCACAACAGCAGACCGAGATGTCAGCCCTGGAGCTGCTGTGAACCCGAATGGAGACTTGGTCGCTTAATTCATGTGATCTTTCTTGGCATTGTTGTTTTAAGAAAACACAATGACAATGTAAAATACACCCACATTATTAAATATAAAATGTATATAGCACACACACATGATTTTTTCTGAAATGCTTAGAAGTCAGAACCATGTTTCCTTGTTTTGGCATGGAAACAGGAAGGGAAGAAAAATCTTATGGTGGTTTTTACCTTTCTGGAGTTTACTCACTGAGCACTCTACTCCAGTAAGTTTCATTAGACTTTTAAATAGGTATTCAAAGGCAAAAAATGAAAGTTTACGTGACTGCACAATATTTAATATCTACAGTGTTCCTTTTTTTAGGCATGTGTTCAATAAAAGGGGGCATTCTAGATGGTTCGGTCACAAAACATGAATTCTTAAGAAAAATGACTGATAAATTATTTTTCAGTTCTTTGATTATATCCAACAGAATAGATACACATTCTCATCATAAAATATACATTCTCTAGTAAGTAAGGTTTCTGTCCACGGCATATCAAAATATGCAAACACAGGTGGGGAAGATCACTTCACTATCATCAAAGTACAAAAACAGAAACTGTTGCCGAACCCAAAGGAGCATTTCGCTAGGGTGAAGGAAGAGCGCCTGCCTTCTGTTTTATGGAGCCGTGAAGCCAAACCACGCACTTGTGCTGCTAACGGAGGGTCTGAGAGGACTGTCCCTGGGATCCAGTCTTTCCACACACACTGCACCAGTTCCTGTCCAGTGAGTGTCCCATAGCGTCTCCCCCATAGGGACTGCTAACTCACTTCGCTCCTTTTCCTTCTACCAAGCAACATGGTATCTCTTGGTGACTAGGCGGATATTCCTATAATGACTGTTCTCAATCACGGTCTCTAGGAGGAATCTGCTTCTTGAGGATACTTCTTCCCACTGTGTTTTAGGAAATCGCCTGGTGGTGATGGTGGCAGGGCAGGGGAAGGGGCGCATGGTGTGGGGGACAGGAAGGGAAATCTGGTGCTCTCCACGGTCTTACAACATGGCCTCCCATGATGCCATAGTTGGTAGCTTCTCTGACTTGGTCCCCCAAGACATGGGGGTGGGTGGGAATGGGGGAAGATGACTTGTACAGAACTGAGCTGGAAATAACGGTATGGTCAGCTTACAGCAATACAGGGAAGTGGACATGAACAATCAAGGAAATAGCCCCACCTTGAGCTTCAGGAATCTTACGTTCGGTGTGCCTGGACAAGTGATAATTACCCAACAATATATTATACCCACTGGCTTATGACACTGTATCAGTGGAAAAGCACGGTGGGCAAGTATGGATACCAAACAGCGGACTCGAAAAAAGGTCTATCAATGGGCGCATCCTGGGCGCTGATGAAGCTGACATTCAAATTTTTCCTTTCAGATGCTTGGTAGACACCATGGTTCTTATAAATTTACTAAGATATGGGCCATTGAGCCCGCCATCTTTATGCTAATGGCCATGGGGGCAGGGGGACAGGGAAGACAAACAGGTCTCCCTTTTATTTTACCAACCTAAAAGCCAGGAGGAAAAAAAAAAAGCGCTCTAGAGCTGAGCAAATGGCGCATTGCCAAGTTACCAAATATCAAGGAGCAAATGTTTCAGCCAGAAAATAAACCTACATGTAAATTCAAGTAAACACTGATGGAAAAAGGTTGTTCTAGGGGGTTAGTGTCACAGACCCACAAGGCTGGCTGCATTTTGGACAAACATTTACAACGCCATTAATAGTGAAGTCTAGAGACCCCCAGGTGCCAGGGAAGCTTCTGGCTTTTTGTCAACGGCTCCATCTCCTGAGTCCCCACCTTCGATACAGCCCACCTGCTTGAGCGCATGCACTAGGGCTGTGAGGGGGGGTGCACTGGATGTGGCGAGGCAGCGGACGGGAGGGACGACTGCATGGGTGGTGGGGGTGGAGGTGGCGGTGGCTGGACGGGAGTCTGTGTGTTCGGAGATGGCGGAGGCGTGGGGCGTTTAAATTTGTCCGGACTGTTGCTTCTCCGGGGTGAAGGCCTCTGCAGAATGGAGAGCAAAAATCCAGGTTAGCCGAGAGGAAGACTGGGGGATGCTGGGCAGGGCTTAAGGAATCATCGAGTCCCATCCCCTCTCTGGACAGAAAAGTGTCTACCTGGCACACAGTAGGCACTTAATAAATGCTTGTGGATGGAGGCCCGGGGATGCGCTCTAAGTTACCCAAGAGGAGGGTCTTCTTCCCAAACCAGGGCACATTTCTCATACTCTCTAAGGGCATTCTTTAAGTTGCTCCAAGGCAGGGGCTGACGGCAAATGAGAAACTATCCCAAGGGTCAACTGGCTCAGGTGGGACACTAGAGAAGTCCCCTAGACGGACCTTCTGATTCTGAACTACAAACTCCCCAAAGCGTGGCTCAGGGCACCTCAGGGCTCCCACTTCCCCTTCTGGCAGTCGGTGATGCCAAAACTTTTCACAATAACATTAAGATGTTTGCATTTCTGATATGGTAAATATTGATCTACAAAAGCAGAGACAGAAGCTCTTGGGGGGCAGGGGGTGCAATAATTTTTAAGAATGTAAAGGGTTCTTAAAACCAAAAAGTCTCAGAACCGCTGGAGCAGTGGACCTTGAAACTCTTCAAGTCACAGCCAGAAGACCCTTTGTCAGGGAAGCTGGACAAGGAAGTCTTCCTTAGGCTTGGCCTGGAGTGGGCGGTCTCAGACGTCCTCCAGACTCATCACTGGACATGCTTCCTTCTTGACTAAGACCGTTCCTTTGCCAAGACAGAGGCTTGACCAGGCGGCCTCTCACGGCCCCTCCTTGTCTAAGCCGCGTGATCGGGGGAAGGGGGGTTTGAGTTACATGCATGCATACGTGTGTTTTAGAAACTATTACAAAAGTTCTATGAGCAAACAGTAGCTCTTTTTGAGACCACCCAGAAATACATATACTCATGGAGAACACACTGCCCTATAATTGTCAACAAAAAATTCCTAACAGGGAAATAAACCATGAACATTAATATTGTAAAACCAGAAATGGTGCCCAATTGTGTCCAAGATGTCCACATTCCTACAGCTAGTTCATTTCCTTGTGAACATAAAGCAAGGCTGGACCTCAAACATCTCTGTTCACTGGCAGAAGGACATAAAGTGAACAGTTTAGAAAGGTAATTTACTTTACAATGAAGGTGCTAACTAGAAAAGAAAATTAATTTTTCTTGAGAATGAGAGAAAAGTGGCAGAAGTTAGTTTGGGGGCAAGAAATCAAGGATTCTAAGTAGTAAGTCTATAGATGAATAGCAGTGAATTTAGTCCTGTCCCCACCCCCTGCCTCCTGCCCCAATTTGGTTTGAGAGACCCAGTGTTTACTGAACTGAGTAATGACACAGCAAAAAGAGTCCTGGGGTTGGAATCAAAAGACCTGGGTTCAAATCTTGGCTCTGGTTCTTATTTCCTGTGTGACCCTGAGCAAGTTATTTCATCTCTCTGGGCCTCAGTTTCCTCATTTGTAAAAGGAGGGCCCCGGAGCCCACAGCTTCTAAAGCCCCTCCCAGCTCAAGCTGTATGATCCCATTCCATTTGCCAAGGACACAGAGACAAAGGAATTCTCATGGGTCACCCTAAAGTTAGAGAGGGGCTGGGAAAGGAAGCGGTAATGAGGTCACTGAAAAACGTCCTTGGTTGGAGCACCTCCAAGATGCGGCTGCAACAGGGAACAACTCATTTCAGAAAGACGCAAGGAAGGCTGACAGCTTGAAGGCACAAGCAATGAAAAACGTCAGAAATTATGGGGAGCTAGCAACCTCTCTTTAAACTGAGGAAGGCACAGGTCAACATCCCAGGAGCAGAAAGTAAAGGGACCCCATCCTTTGTTAATGCATCTCTGCCTTCACCCCCCTAAGGCAGCTACATGGGGGAAGCACAATCTCTTTTTTATTAATTACTAACATTTTTCCTGGGAATCACTTTTTTTTTTCTTTTTTTGGGAAAAAGTGTTAATTTGACCATTTCAGAAGTCAGCATCAAGTTGACGTCGAAGACAACAGGCTAAAAGCGGGTTGAGATGAATTCACAAATGATTGATCTGTGCTGGGTTGGCCAGACCTTGGGACAAAAGGCTCTCAGGCCCGATACTCACTGTAATACCATGGGAAGCTCCCATGTGCTGCACGTGGAGTCCAGGGGAGTTGTAATAAGACACTCCAGCTCGGGTCAGCGACGTTGGGGGTGTGAAGCCAACCGTGTGACTCGTGTATGACAGACCTGAGATGAAACACAGAAAAAGGACATAAGTATCGCTCCTGATGCCAACGACAGCCCTGCCCACTTAGCCAGCACCCCCCTCACCCCTAAATCTGCAAGAGCTGTAAGGACAAAAGTCACCAAAGAAACCTCAGAGCATGAAAACGGTCAGGGAAACAGAAGATATGAAGGTGACGGAGCAGAAGAAAGGAGAGATGGCAAGGACTGTGTGAAAGTCAAGCCCCATGAGTCCTAAAGCTGAGGTCAGGAAAGCAGTATGAAACCAAAAAACAAGGAAAATGAAGAGAAGATGAAGGGAGAAGTTAGCAACGCTAACAGAGTCAGCGTCTGTACCGAGGAGGGATGGAGAGGATACCACTGGCAAGGAACACAAGCAGGAAACATAACTCAAGAGTCAAAAATTGGGGTTGGGGGGGGAGTGGAGGAGCTCAACACCCCCCCCCCCACAGTTCTAGAAGGAATCACTGATGATGTCAATGGGATCATAAAAGGAGAAAAACCTAAACAAAACCCTGGAGAGCTGCCACCGTGACCCTCAGTTTCGTCACTTATAAAGTGGAAGATAGTACTTGAACCAACATGATAAAAGAGTTTAAACCTCATAAAGTGAGCCATCACTAAGGATGGTGGCTGGTCTGCTGACTTCATTATCTTGGGAAACTCCTAGGCAAAGAAACCTATTTTACCATGAGCCAAAGGAATTCCCCGGCTCATGCATAACCCTTGGTGACCACAGGACAGTCCTGAGACTCAAGCACAATCTATCTCCTGAAGGGTCTTTTTTTTTTCCCCTCCTTATTGAATTTTAGGGTTCAAACCCTAAAACTCCAAATCCCCTTGATGCTTTGAAGACAGGCTGGCTTAGCCTTCTCTTTGGCACATCAGATCCTCCCAGTGGCTGTGGAAGAGAGCTTCAGAAGCATGGGCATTCTCTCTGGCCTCAGATATGTTCTCCTCTTCTCCAGAAGTCAACAGCAGATGCCAGGCCAGGAAACCAAACTGGTATGAGGTCTGATGCCTCTGGGATAGGGGCTTACATCAGTATGGAAGTGCTCACCTTTGGCATCCATTTTCACCTTTTCTTTTGGCTTATATATCATGGTGTTGGCAAATGCATTTGGAATAATGATTGATCCACACCTTCATGAATGATAGCAGTGAAGGTTTCACACACAGAATACGATCCTCTGAATCTGTGCAAATATATTCTTTCCTGCCATTTGAATATAAGCTGATAGGAATATTAGCATAAGATTTCCTACCCAGGGCTGGGAACTGATCTGACGTATCACAAACACAACCTTATAGGTAGAGAGCAGATTGGCTGGGAGGCCAGGTCATGCGTTGGATCGAGGCCATTAAAGCATCTTTGGATTCTCCAGAGTGTGGGGAGCTATTCGATGAGGACAGAACATCAAGACTTTGCAGATAAAGTCCATTTCAACTACAGATCAAGGCCCTTCTGCAGAGGACAATGGCTGGGAGTGATCTGAGTACCTCAGCTCTACTTGCCATGGGTGGACACCAAACTCCAGAAGAGCACCACGATGTCTGTCCATGACAATGCTAATGAATATCAAACCTGGTGTAACTACTAATCAGTCCCACTGTTAGCCTCCAAACAATATTCTCCTTTGGAAATTAGAGTGCTTTGCCAGTTATAAACCTGAATGCCAGGGATCCAGAAATATTATAGCAACCTAAAACACTGGGTTAAACTGAGTAAGGTGAGATTTAATAAGGAAATGTAAGGCCTTATACTTAGATTCAAAAAATCAATTTCTAGAGTAAAAGAGCATTTATTTGGCTAGATAAAAGAGTTGGCGGTCTTCATGGACCCACAAGCTCAATGAGTCAACAAAGCAACACAGGAGCCAAAAAATCTAGAATAATTTTAGGTGACATTGAGAAAAGGAGTAAGGAGGTGATAATCCTGATATATTTTCTGTTGGACCATGTTGAGAATATTGTGTTCAAGTTTGTGTACCGCATTTTAGAAAAGACAATAATAATCAGTTGAAGAATGTTCAGAGGACAGCTGCCAGGATGGTGAATAATGCCACAGGAGGTTCAGAAAAAGGGCTAGGCTCTTTAGCCTAAAGAATACCGAAGGGAGATGGGGTAGCATTCTGCGACTATCTGAACAGATGTCACACAAAAAAGGCATCAGACGGATTTAAGGCAGAACAGTGCCTAGCATAAAGCAGGCACTTAATAAATGCTTATCTATTGCTACCTGCATGTAATGAGAGGAAATTTCAAAGGCAAATTTTAGTAGATGGAAAGCTTCCTTACAATTAGATTTATCTCCAAATGGAACGAATTGCTTGGGAAATGGATCTTTCCTCACTAAAGGTCTTTAAGAAAAGACAGGATAATCACTCATGATCCTGAATATATAGCTATTATCTATACTTTTAAAAATATTGTGAGTTCAGAAGAAAGCAGAATGTAAACCCTCCATTTCTAAGGAGGTCATCTTCATAAAAAATCTAGCCCCTAGTGATGACTATCTCAAAACTTGGCCGGGTTGATTCACAGATAACAGGCACACGGTCCATAACCCTGGGCCCTTCTGAGCCTGGCAGGATCCATCTGAGCTTGGGATCTGCTGATGTGGACCACAAAAACTCAGAGCGTCACCTCCACACCATGATGGAGGGAGTCACTAGGGAGGCACGGCTACAGTGTAGTATAGTAACTAAAGCTTCAACAAGGACTCAAGTTATTTAATGATAATAATAATTGGGCATTGTACGCACTGGGGCGCCCCTAAGCTGAAAACGAAGCAGCACTTAGGAATTCGATCACTGGGTGACAGTCCTTGACAGTCCTCCTGCCTGTGGGTGTGCCCCAGGACTCTGTCCTGGGATCTCTCCTCCATCCTCTCTCAGTCATCTCATCAGCTCCCACAGCTCTATTGCCATCTCTTGGCAGACAACTCCCAGATCTTTGTCAAGCCCCACTCTCCGGAACTCCATTCCCACGTCCACTGCTTCCCTGACACTTCCCATTCGGAGGTGCCCAAGGTCATCTCAAACTGAACAAGGTCATAACAGAACTGATCATCTTTCCTCCCAAATCTGCTTCCTTGTTTCCCTATTTCTGCCAAGGGCTCCACCACCCTTCTTATCACCCAGGTTTAAAGCCTGAGTCAGACTGGACTTTCGCTCTTCCCTCAATCCCACACATGTAATTGTGTACCAAGTCTTACTCACTGTCCCAGCACAGCCATAGCCTAGTTAAGTTCAGGCCCTCATCGCCAACTAGCCTATCATTAGATTCTCTGCTTCAAGTCTCTCACGATCCTGATCCATCCTCAGCAGAGCTTGCCTCAAGGGGAATTCTTAAAGTGTGGGCCCAACTGTCATCGCCCTACTCAAAAAAAGCTCCGGTGACTCCCTTGTCCTTTTGGACCCAACACAAACCCCACTGTTTGGCACCGCACGCCCTCCACAGTCTGGTGACAAGCCACCTTCACAGGCTTATTATACAATCATCCCTTCGCTTCAGACTCTAGCCAAACCATCAACTTACGGTTATACACGTACAAGACTCCATTTGCTACCTTTGCGCCCCATGCCTAGAACCCACTGCGACTCACTTTCACTTCTTGAGAATCCAAGCTCCAAAGCTTGACTCCTCCTAATGTGACCTGTTCCCTGACACCACTGCCAGCGGCTAGACCCCCTCCCTTGAAATTATTAAGCACTTTCTATTACTGTGCAGACAGAAGGTAAGCCCCTTGAGGGCTGCAACGGCTCACTGTCTTAGGACAGAACAGTGATCTAGTGCCAGAAGTCTCTCGTATCATTATTATTTTTCATCACAATAGGAAGTTCTACCCTAATGCCTGTGTGGCGGGGAGGTCATCTTAGCTTCTCAAAGGCTCTGTCAACAGAACATACGTCCTGGCAAGTTTCAACACCCTGAAAAGGCCTTTTATCCGTGTCACCCAATGAGACGACATAGAGGATAGGGTGTGGGTCTTCGAGTAAGAAAGACCTGGGTTCTAATCCAGACTTAGACATCAGCTGCATGACTTTGGACAAGTCACTCGACTTCCCTCAGATTTAATTCCCTGACCTGCAAAAAGTGGACGATCAGCCCCTACCTCACAAGGCTATTGAGAGAATCAAACTGCTTCCCAAATACTCTTTCCTTCTCTGGGTTTGTGTGATACCCTGTTCTCCTCCAGTCAGTCCAATTACACCTCAGGACACACTAACTTTGTGAAGTTACGCTAATTGTCAGTATTCCCTCAAGGCTCTGTCGGGGGCCCTCTTCTATTTTCTCTCTGCATTACTGTACTCTGTGAGATAATACTTGGGCTTAATTATCATCTCTATGCAAATGATCTTCAGATCTATAGAACCAGCCCCAGTCTCTCTTCTGAGTTCCAGTCTCACATATACAACTGCCTATTGGACATTTTAATCTGGATGTCCCATGGGTATTTAAACTCAGTCCAAAACAGAACTCATTCTGTTTCCCACAAAACCTTCCCTTCACCTGAATTTCCCTATACATGTGTACACACACACACACACACACACACACACACACACACAGGAACAATAATAATCACCTCTCCAATAAAGGGGAGAATTGATCCAAAAATCATGAGTAACAGTGGGAGTTCTCCCTCGAGGAGGCAGAAATAGGAGAATGGGGGGATCCCTTGGCATTCTGAAGCCAATGAAAGCACTTGGAAGGTGTGTGTTTGAGTTTAAAAAAAAAAAAAAAAGGCAGCACAAGAAACATGACCCATTTAATGTCAAATGTTTCTAAAACAAAACAAAAACCCCCGAGACCTGGGGGTTTTTCTAACACCACTCCACTAACAGGCAACTTGGGTTCGGATGTCAAGTCTCTGCATTTTGTTTTGAAATCTAACACGAGTCATGTGTATTTTGACCAATGTGTTATTTTTCTTTCAAATGGACTTGTTTCTTGTAAAGAAATTGTTTTGAATGTAAACCAAATATCTATCTTATTCGTAATTCCTTCTATTTGTTGAATAGAAAAAGTCATCTCTTCTCCACTACTGAAATAACTCTATTTTCTCATTTTTATTCCCACTATTTTTGAGGGTTTGAGTCTATCATCTAGCTGGAATACTAAGTCCATTTATCAAATTGCTAAGTTTTCCAAGTACCTCTGTTAAATAATTAATCCCTTCCTCAGTTTTTAATTTTTTCTATATTTACTAAACATTGATATTTTGTATATATTTGTAAAGCGCTTTGCAAACCTTAAAATGCTATATAAGTGCTATCATCATCCTCATTATTATTGTTATTATCTTTGGCTGGATGTCTACTATTCATATTGTATTCTACTTAGCTGTGTCTCCATTACAACTCTTTCTCTATTCTTTTGCCCTATCTCAGAATTGTATTGATGTTTTAAAATCTGGTAGCATTAGACCATCTTCATGCCTTTTAACACTCATCTAATCAACACACATTGACTAAACACTGTCTATGTGCCAGGCCCCCGAGATCCCAAGACAAAAACAAAGTCATTTCCACCCTGAAAAGCTTCTATATCACTCAAAGACAACTCTTCAGTCCATGAAGGTGAAATATGATGAACATAATTCTTCCAGAGGAAGCACAAATTAATAATCATTTGAAAGGATGCTTAAGCTCACGATCAACCAAAGATAAGCAAACTGAAACAACTTCACACATCAAGTTGACAAAAATAATTTAGATGCTGTTGAGTATGTGGCAAAATAGGTTTACTGAGAACATTATCAAAACAAGAAGAGCTGTCAGTTCAAAGATTTCCAAAGGAACATTACTTGTAATTGAAATAAATATCCAATGAGACCGGAATAGTTCAATAAACTGTGGTACATTAGTGCAAAGGAATAATATGATGCACTTTCAGAATGACAAATATGCTAAGGACGAGAAAGGAATCTAGAAAAAAACCCTCTTACTGCAAAGCAAGTGTCATTGGTAGTACTGTTTTTTAAGTTAATAATATATATTTTTTAAAGCAATACAGACCTTTTGAGCCAAATCTCATTTTGTCACATATTGAAGACATATATAAATGACAGATCTTTGACTGACAGCAGAAAGGAATCTTAGAGGTCATCTCAGTCAGTCCAACCTCCTAATTAACAGATGAAGAAACTGAGGCCCAGGGAGCTGGAATGAATTGCCCACTGGCTCACAGGTAACAGAACTGGGACAGGAAACCCTCTGATTCCGCTCAGAACAAGAGAGGGGCAACAAATATGTGAACTAGTAATTCAAGGAATCATGTTTTCAACTCCAAAATTTTAACATTCTGAGAAAGATAATATAGTACATTTCAGAAGTTGCCTAATAAAATAATTACTTAGATGAAGATCTCCCTGGAATATAACATAAGCTGACTTCATTTAGCGGAGGCACCAAGGCACCTTGGCAGAGAAACAGGAGGCAGTAAAGGCCAGGCAAGTCAGACCACCCAATAACCTTGACGGCCATCCCCCCTCAGATCCTAGTGGAAGCATCCCAGGCTCCTGAACCCAAGAGCCTTGGGGGTAGCAGGGTCCCCAAACCGCCTCACAGCCATCATCTGGGGACGTGGTTCCTACGGTGATGGACGATGGGGCCAGCTATCCCCACCAGTGAAGTAGCAGGGCCCCCTGAGACAGGAGGCAGAATGTGCCAGCCAGCTCAAACCACCAGCACCTCCCCAAAGACCCTGATGAGAGCAGCCCAGGCCCTTGTACCCAAGATCCTTGGGAACAACCAGGCTTCTAGCCCAGTGCCCTCAGCCATCCTCCCGACCCTGTCCAACAGTTCAAATGGTTCTGCATCAAAATGGATATGATTTTACTGGTGGATTTGACATCAAAGAAGAGGCATTTCCATCTGCTTTGCTGTAGCACCCAAGGACCCTGGGATCTTTCCGTATGACTTGCAGCTGAAACCTTCCCTAAAATTCCACTAGAATAGGAGCTCTTGGAGAACAGAGTCTTCCTCTTCTCTTTCTGTCTCCCTGCAGAGTTTGCACATAGTAAGCATTTAATAAATGCTTCATTCCTTCATTCCTACCAATTTCTATTCTATCCCTAGAATAAAATTCGTTTTATGAAGACACGGAAGTAGCTAAACTGTGACCAGACAAAGCAGTTTTTAAGTGCTCTGCAGCGAGGGCCCTCGACCAGTTTCTAGGATGGTGGTGACGACCCTGCAGGGCTTGGCTTGGTCACTATCTTGGACTTGACGCACCTTTCCCTCAGAGCTCAGGTAGCAATGACTTTACACAGTCATATGGTATATTATGATGATCTCTGAGCCTGCCAGGAAGCTCTGAGATGACAGGCATCCCATCCTTATCCACACTCTATTGCCCAATGGCCTACCGCAGTTTCCCACACACAGCAGGTGCATAATGAATGCTTGCTGAATTAATACATGAATAAACTTCTGCCCCAAGAAATAAAAGTCCTGACTTGTATGTGGAAAGTAGCTTTAGGTAACCAAAGGGGAAAAGGGAAGGCTCCCGATGTCACAGACCCAGAGCTGGGCAAGCCAGTCCAACCCCCAGATTTTAGACAGAAGCCAACAGAAGCCCATCGAGGTCAAGTGGCTGTCCCACGCACACCTTCAAGTGGATTCAGAGCCACAATCCGAACCCAGCTCTGTCTCAAAACCTTGTGCTTTTCCCAGCATCTCACATCACCTCACAAACTTATTTCATTATCATAAAAGGTCAAGGGATTCCTACTGATTAAGTAACTGATTCACCGATTAAAGGAATCTCTTTGCATTTTAACTTTCCCCGGTTAAAGTCCAATGCTTAATCCAGGCACGGGGGTGACCCTGCATTCTAGGGGGACACCCCAGAAGAGGGCAAACCCAGTGAGACCTTGCCAGGCTGGAAGGACTTTGAATGCAGGCCAAGGGAGGGGCAGCTGCCCACCAGCAGGGAGGATGCTCCTGACCAGACCTTCACGAGTATCACAGGCAGCCGGCATGCTTACCGCAGGGGAGACAGGAGGGCTCTGAGGGCCTGAAGACCCACACCCTACTGAATGTTGCCTCAGCTGGTTCACAGACTCTCCAGAAGGTTGCATGAACAGAGTAAAGGAAGAACCACTTGAACACAATTTTTATTGAATAATGGTATCAGAGCGGCTAGGCACCTAGTAAGCACTTAGGAATGCTTGCTGACTGACTGCCGGACCACACAAAGCTCTGTTCTCACTTCACAGCGTCACCTTCAAAAGCATCGGGGTATCTGGGAGGGCGGGGCTTCTTCTTCTGTAGGGGGGGAGGGGCGGTGTCTGAAGAGATCGGGGAACTCTGGAAGACGGTTTGAGAAACCAATTCACAGAATCTGAAGGGCTGGCAGCGACCTTCGAAGCCTCCCAGCTGTGCCCGTGGAGTGTGGGATGGCATTTTTCTGGGCTGCTCGGTCTCCTGGCCAGCATCCCTACAGCAAGGACAGGCAGCCCAGATCCAGCGGGGGGGGGTGGGGGGCACAGACACATTCTCTGCTTTCTGAGCAGGGGCCGCCATCTTGCCATCAGCGGGCTGTACCCCCTGTTCTGGCTACGTCAACCACACCTGTTAGGCCGAGTTTCTCCACCTTTGATCCTTCACTCCAGCATTGCTGGACGGTACCAAATGACTCAGAGGCCACACTCCACGGAGGCCAAAGTCAAAACTATGCGGGCTGACTCTGAGCCGGCACACGCTGCAGGGGAAAGGTCCCCGGCCTGGGAGGCGGGGTCACTCAAGTACAAGTTACAGTTCTGCCGCTCAGGACCCAGTGACCCTGGGCAAGTCTCCCGATGTCTCAGGCCTCAGTTTCCTCATATGTAAAGTGGGGAGGGCGATACCTGCAGGTGTCACATAGGGCCTGGACAAAATAAACGTGACCCAGTGAGTAGGGTACCATTACAGGAAAACTCAGATCTGGGAGTTTGGGAAGACGCAGCTGGCACCACTGCCGAGTATCACTGAGCACAAAGGCGGCTGACCCGTACAGAAAACGTGAGGGCCTGTGAAGCTCTGCAGAGCACCCCCCCACTGGGGACTCCTAACGACGCTGTGAGGGGGACGCTGCTGGATCCCCACTTAACCAGTGAGGAGAATGAGGCTGAGAGAGGCCCCCGGACTGGCCCAGGATGCAGCAGGGGCAGAAATGGAAGGGACTCCCCGGGTCCCCGTCGGGCACTCACTCCACTCCCTGCCATCACGTCGTGAGCTCTTGTGGTCAGAACACAGAACAAGGGGCTGCCTCAACAGGCCATTCCTATCTATCTATCTATCTCCTGCTTCCTCTTGGAAGAGATTCAGTACAGTGATGGCTACCCAGCGTATCAGATGTGAGATGGCATGGTGGCAGAAAGGAGACATTTACCCGGTGATATGGGCCTGCTTGAACTGGGAGAAGGCGTGTAAGGGATTGGGCTGGACACAGTGCGAGGTCTTAATCCTTGGGCAGACATTTCGTTAAAATACCTGAAAGAAAACCAAAGAAGATAGTCAGAGGGGGCCATTTCTAACACGGCATCTAGAAATTCTTTAAACAAAACCCTGCAAGGAAACACCCGGGGTTCACAGATGCGGAGACTATATTCCGTTGTTCAGAGACATCTCACATCAGTAAGAGACACCTGAAAATCCCGTTCCCTGATCAGCCAGCCACACACCCACCACATTCCAGCAGAGGGAGCCTGCTTTGGGAAATCCAAAAGTTTTCTTGATCAGCAGGAAGGTTCACCAGCCAAGCCAAGGTGCAGTATAAAATTCAGACCAGACATGGAAAAACTTATATAAAATTACAATTACATCTTAACTCTTCTTCCCGCCCCCTCCCTGACATTAGAGGGCAACCTGATTTAAGTGGCCCTGATTTCAACCATATTATCATTAAAACCACAAACAATCCTGAAAATGCATGGCATGATGTCTATATGAGTTACTCAGTAAATGAGGAATACGCAGATGCAGGTAATTACAGATGAGAAACAATATGAAGGCTTCTGAAGATGTCCCCGAGCTCTCTGGGAAGTCTGCATCACAGCTGTTGAGCGCTTTGGGGCAGTGGGATCTGAGATGGCTATACATTCTAGGCTCTTATTGGGGGGTAACACTCTCTCCCTCCGCCTCCCAGATAAGGGGAAGCCAGGTGTGCTCGATGACCCAAGGATGCCAAGTCCTGACATATTTCATGCCACTGAATATACTTCCTGATCCATGTAAACTCTTTGAGGACAAGGACCACCTCCCCAGTGCCCAGGGCAGTGCCAGCAAGCAGCAGGCACTTAACATAAAATGCTTGTACTCAGTTCGGCACTTAGTTAACATTAAGACAGAATGAGGGTGAGTTAAGGCTCCTTCAGGTAGCACAACTCAGTGAGACCCACAGCTGCTGACTCAGAAGGCAGTCCCCACGGTTTGCCTAAGCTGCCAGCAAAGCTCAAATACCTTTACTGTACCCGGGCATCTGGTTTACAGAATGCCAAATCAGTCGCCCACGGAAGCCACGTGCATCCTAAAGAAAAACAATGTCAGCAGCAACCGGCTTACTTCGTGAACAGTCCACAAGCATCTGCTGACAACCAAGGAGGTCAGAGGCAGGCCAACAGTCCCTGGGTCTTTCCCTTTTCACCCAAGTGAACCTGTGCTCCCTCCAAGATGAAGCTCGCTCCCTGCACCAGGCCCACAACACCCGCCTTTCCTCAAGTCTGGGGAAGTCTCATTCAAAGGTCTCTATGGCACAGGGCGGGGGAAGGGCATTTAATTTTCCTTCTAGTGACTCCCTCATGTATGGCTGGGGGAGAGGGAGGGGACATTTAATTTTCCTGAATCCCTCAAATGCTGTTGCCCTGCCTTCCCCTCCAACTACCTACCTAGTATTTAATAATTCTGCATTTCTTCTGAGTCTCCTTAGAGATATCCTGGCTGCTTCCCCATCAGACAAAAATTCCTTGGAAGCAGGTTTCCTGGCACAGTACCTGGCACCTAGCAGGCTGTTAATAAATGCCTGCAGCTTGATGGGCCGACCTTGCCTAGGGACATTCAGACACTACTTTCTGGGGCCCCGTGTTCCCTGGAGATCTGAGCATGATCTGCCCTTGATCTGCCCGTGGTCACCAGGCCAAGAGAACTGGCTACCTGGGGCTCATGATGATGATGACGACTTTGATAGCTCACATTTCTACACAATTATATAATCATGTGTTTATGTAAGTGGGCGGCTAGGTGGCGCCATAGTGCACAGACACTCTCCTTTCAGAGTTCAAACCTGGCCTCAGACGCTTACTAGAAGATGAAAACAGGGAGACTCAACTCTCGGGGCAACGAGCACAAAGTGGAGGACAGCATGGACAGACGGGCTCAGACACAGGGAGGCATTCCAGGGCCCCACCCCCTCACACAGAGCTTCCTCCAACCCCCTCTCCCATAGCCCCATGTTTCCCACTGGAGAAGGTATTTTCATCTAACTCTAGGGGAAAGAGGAGCCTAACACATACTTCCCAGCGCCCCCCCCGCTTTTTTTTTGGAGGCTCGTGACTTAACTAAGCACACTCCTCCCTCCTCCAACCCAGCCCAGCACCTGCTCTGTGGGGAGGCCAGGACGCACCAGGAAACAGGACCTGACTCTGGGTCTGTCCCCTGCAACCACACGACCTCCCCTTCCTCTCAGACATCCCAACTGTAAGTACCTACTGTGTCGGGCACCTGCACAAACCTCCCCACCTTTCGTCATCCATCTCCAAGCTGGATTCGCTTTCCGAAAGCTGCCGACAAAGGGCCTCTCTCCGCTCCATCTCCCGCTGGAGTTTTCTCTGGAGCCTCAGGTTTTCCTCTCGCATGTGGCGCTCTTCCTCCAAATACTGGGCCATCTTCTCTGAGTCTGAAAAGCAGTGCTTCCCATTAAGACAGGTCTCATGCAGAGGCTAAAGAGAAGCCAGGAGAGTGGGGGATTGTGGGTGGGAAACACAATAAACACCGCAGGACCTGAAGTGATAATGGGGAATGGACAGGGGTTTGTTTTCTTTTCCCTTTTCTTTGTTTTAAGGCAAGGATTTCTTAACCTTTTGTCTGTCACAGACCCTTCTGGCAACCAAGGGAGGCCCGCGGACCCCCTTCTCAGAGGAACACTTTTAAATGTATAAAACACATAGGGTTACAAAGGAAACCAGCTTTGTTGAAATACAGTTATCGGTTTGTTAAAAGTTCACAAACTCCAAATTAAGCACTCCTGATAGCCTTCTGTGGAGGCATAGAGGGCAAATATATTAGGAAATGAAGGTAAAGGAAAAAGAGACAATATCCATTTAAAAAGGAGAATTCAGGAAGCAAAAGGTGTGAATCACAAAGCCACTTTAAGTGACCATACTGCCTCTAGGAGGGGGAAGCCAGGCACTCAGAGAGCAGCACACCCAGCCCAAAGTTCTGACAGTCTGGCTGTCTGCCTCACAGACCCATGTCTGCTGCTGAAGTATCCCTACACAAGGACCAAATCAAACCCAAGCAAGGAGAACAAGCTCATGGGAGAGCAGAGTCCTGATGAAGTCCAGCATTTCTTGAGGATTTCACCTCTGCAACATCTCTTGTGGAGTACACCTCTGCTGCCTCTCTCTGGACTTCACCTCTGCTGCATCTCTCTAAATTTCACCTCTGCAACATCTCTTGAGGATTTCATCTCTACTGCCCCTCTTGTGGATTTCACCTCTGCTGCCCCTCTTGTGGATTTC
>NW_020954625.1:14963697-14972732 GCF_900497805.2 Vombatus ursinus | reverse complement strand
TCTGCTGCCCCTCTTGTGGATTTCACCTCTGCTGCCCCTCTTGTGGACTTCACCTCTTCTGCATCTCTTGTGGATTTCACCTCTGCAGCAACTCTTGTGGATTTCACCTCTTCTGCATCTCTTGTGGATTTCACCTCTGCAGCATCTCTTGTGGATTTCACCTCTGCTGCCCCTCTTGTGGATTTCACCTCTGCTGCCCCTCTTGAGGACTTCACCTCTGCTGCCCCTCTTGCGGACTTCACCTCTTCTGCATCTCTTGCGGACTTCACCTCTGCAGCATCTCTTGCGGACTTCACCTCTGCCGCCCCTCTTGTGGACTTCACTTTTGCTGTCCCTCTTGTGGATTTCACTTTTGCTGTCCCTCTTGTGGATTTCACCTTTGCTGTCCCTCTTGTGGATTTCACCTTTGCTGCCCCTCTTGTGGATTTCACCTCTACAGCATCTCTTGTGGATTTCACCTCTGCTGGCCCTCTTGTGGATTTCACCTCTTCTGCATCTCTTGTGGATTTCACCTCTGCAGCATCTCTTGTGGATTTCACCTCTGCTGCCCCTCTTGTGGATTTCACCTCTGCTGGCCCTCTTGTGGATTTCACCTCTTCTGCATCTCTTGTGGATTTCACCTCTGCTGGCCCTCTTGTGGATTTCAGCTCTGCTGGCCCTCTTGCGGATTTCACCTCTGCTGCCTCTCTAGAAGATGCCCCCACCTTCTTTCTCCTGATATTGTCCCCATGGTGGTACATGGCCTGGTCACCTCACACCTGGTCTATCCCTGGCATTTAGGGCATTAACGCATTTAGCCCCCTGCTGGGGGTTGGCCTGCCTCTAGTCTCTCTCCACTCCAATCTATCCTCCATTCAGCCACTAAGGTGATTTTCCAAAAGCTCAAGTCTGATCATGTCACACTTCTACTCAATAATGTGGCTCCCTATCACCAGGAGCAAATACGAAATGCTCTGCTCGGCATTTAAAGCCCTCCCTAACCTACTCCCCTTCTACCTTTCTAGTCTTCTTGCACCTGACTCCCCACCACACACACTTTGATCCAGGGACACCAGGCTCCTGGCTGTTCCACAAACAAGACCCTCCATCACTCAGCTCCAGACAGTCTCTCTCTCTCCCCCCTCCACTTCAACTACTAACCTCCCTTGGGTCCCGAGGATGCTTCAAGGAAAGGGCTTGATAATCCCTCAGCTCCTGCACTTAGAGGAAGCTCATCTCCCCCACTCATCCTGTCTAAGCTAATCACGGCTGCCATACAAGAGCACTGAACCTGGGAGCCCCCTCAGAAACTGACCACATCTGTGGCCACATAGCAATGGGAAGAGCACAGATCAATGGGGAGAAGAGGCAAAGCGGCCAATGGAGGCTGGGTGCCTCCAAGAAAGGCATCCCAGCATGGAATGGGCAGCCTTGAGAGGCAGGGGCTTCCCCTCTGTGGAACTCTTTAAGCAGAAGCTGGAGGACCACTTGCCAGATACGCTGGACAAGGGATTCCTATCGTGGATGTGTTAGACTTCGTGACTGCTCAGACCCCTTTCAACTCTCAAATTCTGTGAGTTAAAGGATCTGGGTTCAGATAATGTCTCGGGCAAGTCACTTATGGTACATTAGAACAGAAGAAGACCTGGTCTCAAATGGCATATGGTCTGTGCTTAGTAAATGCTTATTGGCCTGATGACCAGGGAGCCTGAGCAAATCACAGAACCTCTCTGGGCCTTGGTTTCCACATCTACAGAAGGTGGGGGTTGGAGCAGATGACTGGCCCCTGAAGGCCCTTTCTATGAACCTCTAGGGACCCTAGCTTCCTGCCCTAAAATAAGGGGAGAGAGGAGGGAATTGGCTGACCTCCAAGGTCTCTCCAGCTCTAACTCTATGATCCTATGACCATATTTACCTTAGTTTCCTCATCTGTAAAATGGGGATAATAATGCTGGTTTGGTGTGGGACTCAAGGGAGAGATCCCTAGAAAGTACTTTGGCAACTTTTCAGCCCAGGAAGAGGGGCAGTCCTCAGCACTGTTCCCTCCTAAGATGAGCCTCAGGGCTCTCCAAGAGAGATTTCGACAGTTTGCTGGCTGGCTCCTAACCTGAGCCACGTAGCCAAGTGAACCAGGCTTAAGAAAAAGACTGTTAAATACTAGGGTAGCTCATGTACCACCATCTCCATCCCCCTCCATGCACAGGGAGTGATTTAGTCACAAAATAGCCAACACTCCATGCTCCTCCTCAGCCCTCTAGGGCTCAGTGAGGGCAGAAAATGACATCACTCTTCACTGGCATTTCTGGGCTTTTCCAGACAACCCCTGATGAACGAGGTCGAACTGACGCCATTTCCTGAAACAGTCGCGCTCATCCCCAGAGTTACAAAGCCAATGGGGTCATCACCCAGAAGTAGATCTTGCCTTTCTCCTTTTCTCTGGCTTGGGCAGGGGCAGTGTGGGAAAGAGGCTGGACTCGAATCCTGCCTGCCCTCTGTCACACTCAGCCTTGGTTTCTGCATGTGTAAAATGGGCCACCTCCCTGGGAGGGTTGCCCTGAGGATCCCACAGCACCGCAGACTGCCTCAGTCCCAGCCTGGCTCCCTCCACTGCCCAGGCTCACGAGCTGGGAAAAGTGATGGCCAACACTGGGCGCAGAGTCTGGGACAGGCCCTCTCAAAGTCCGTCCAAATGCTGCAGATGTGGCTCTAAAGGCAGGGCAGGAGAGGGGTGAGTGGGATTGGAGGTCTGGAGGCAGTGCTGGGCTGGGAGCCTCATGGCTCAGGCACTTATCCTGTGCAGCTTCAGGAAATTGCCTTGCCTTCCTCTCTGAGCCTTTTCTGTGTATGGCATGTGGTAGGTGCTTAATAAACATCTACAGACATATTTGTTATAAGAGGCGTTTTCTTTTTCTTTTCTGCTTTTTCAGTGGATAGGGATAAGAAGAGAAAGTAGATAGGTGAGAGGGAGGGAAGGGTGCTACAGAAATGAAATGCTGTATGAACCTCAGTTGGGGTTAGCGTAGTATAGGTTTAACTGCTTGTTTTATTTTACAGGTGTTATAAGACACCTCTAATGAAGCGGGAATAATGTGTATTTGTACGTAACATAAAAAAAAAAACAAAGCCATCAATAAAACTGAAAGAAAATTGGAAAAAAAACCTAATGTAACCTCTCACTCACTCTAGTGATAAATCAGTATTTCCCAAAACCACATTACTAGAAATTTATCACCATATTCCGGGTGGAAAAGCTTCAAATTCCAATCCCACCCCTTGGCACCATGTCTTCTTAAAAGTTTGTTAGCAAGTACAGAGAGTTTTCAAAAAACTCAACCAAGCTGTTTTCTCAACTGATATTTGAACCATTTACACAAAGACTCAGATGGAGATAATCCCAAAGGGAAAGGGAATTAGTTAAGAAGTTCATCTGGTTACCTTACCCTTAAAAACGATGGAGCATTTCTGGTCTATTTTGCATAAGGGGACAATTATTTAATAAACTGATAGACGAAAAATGAATAAAGATCTCTCTGTGACTGATTGAACCTATGATTTCAATTTAATCCCAGCTACAACATGCCCTCACTGCATGACTGTGAGGGCAGGTGGCCCAATCTCCCCAAGCCTCAGTTTCTTCCCCTGTAACCTAGGAGTGATGACTGCCATAGTATCTAACCTCCCATGGCTGCCGTGAGAGTCCCTGGAGTGGTGATTACTGGATAGTGTCAGGCACAGGGGGCTGGGAGGGACCCAATGCCCAGCAGACAGAAGGGCCGTGCTCTAAAACAAACATTTAAAAAGTTCCTACAGTAGATGCCAGCAGGATACAAAAATATCACTTAGGCTGTGAGGTCCCTGCCCTCAAAGGGATCAAACAAGGGCACAGCATCATCCTGAGTCTGGCACAATGTTCCCTACCTTAAGCCCTGGACAGACCCACCTGAGGATGAGGAGGAAGGTCATTACCAGCGTGGGGAGGGGCGAGGGAGCAGGATAGCTGGCTCTCTACATGGAGAAGGGCCGGCTGCGGGAACGGGGCGAGGAGAAGTGGTGAGACCCGCTAGGAGGTGCCTGCCACGGCCCAGGCGGGCAGCTCTGATGGCCTGGAGGAGCGGGGGCACACAGCCGGCTGCTCCTTCTGCCTTAAGTGCTCCCGCATCTGTCCCAGCAAGGACAAGGCAGGCTCTGTTTATAGGGAATGGCTGGCAAGCGGCCGAGAGGAATGTAAGCAGGCCAGACACAGTTCTCATTAAAAAATATGTTTGGGGAAGAGTGATAATGTGTGCCCGGGGGGGAGGGAAGGGGAGAGACAAAATTGAACACTGACAAAGGAAATAGCTTCCTAGGGGGTTGATGAGAAAGTCTGTTCACAGTCAAGGCAAGTCAAAGTTCAAAAACTTTCAGAAGAAACTAATAGTCTTTTCTCAACTTGGGGTCTTGGTTGGGAAGGGCTGGGGACCCCCAGGTCATCTGGTTCTTTGCTGCAGGACAAGAGGCGAGAGGTGTCCACTTTCTGTGACTCAACAGAAGGAGCCCGGGTGATCTCGGGGATGCGGCGTGCTCAGAAGACCCAGGTCTGCCCCAACAGGACCCAGCTGACAATGGCAGTGTCCCAAAAGCTGCAAGTGTAGGGAAGGCGACACAGAGAAGAAAGCAGGAGAGGAAGCCGGGGACTCCAGACCCCTGCCTGAGAAGGACACTCGTCTCCTTAGCCTCCATCCCTTACCTGATTCTCCTCAGGCTGGTGGTTGAGTCACTATTCTGCTATTACTACTCTATACTGAATGTTCACAGGCAATCCAGTCCTTGGGCCAGGCTGGCCCCATCCCATCAGAGAGGGCCTCCCAGGCCCCTCGAGCTGAGACCACTTGAACCCCCTTCAGTGTGCTGTCCTCCCCCACTGGAGTGTAAGCTCCTTGAGGGAAGGGCCAGGCCATCTTTCTATTTGTACCTCACAACTGTGCCTGGCACAGAGCAGGCATATAATAAATGCTGGCTGCCTGCTTGCCTGCCGGGTGGAGAGAACGGCAGTGTTGATAACACCACAGAGATCTACACTAAGCACTCTCACCCTTGGGTGGCTCTCAGTCTGTCCAGCTTTTTCCTCCATCCCCCCCCATGACTCTGGGACTCTGGCACCACAGACATGGGTCACCAGGCCTGGAGCCATGGGACTGACTCGGAATTTCCTCAAGAACACAAGGAATTGGGCCAGCTCCCACCTCCAGAGCGTCCATCCTAGGAGGGGAGGGGACAGAGAGGACCATGGGGAATCAGAGAGGGCTGAACCCAGCTAAGCCTGGAAGTAAGACAGCACTGGGGAGGGAAGGTGTGCCCGGCAATGGGCACGGCCCATGCAAAGGCACACAGCCGAAACCAAGACGCTGAGGTCAGGACATAGCTAAATAGATGAACTTGGGAGGAGTGTGGAGTGAGGGAGGGAAGCCATGCAAATGAAATGAGGTTCCGGAGCACTGGCCTGGAATCAGGAAGACTCGAGTTCAAATCCTGCCTCAAACACTATAACTGTGCAGCCCGGGGCAAGTCACCTCACCTGCTGGACTCAGCTTCCTCATCGGTAAAAATGAGCTGGAGAAGGAAATGGCAACCCACCCCAGCATCTCTGCCAAGAAAACCCCAACGGGGTCAAGGAGAGTGGGAGGTGACAAACGACTGGCCGACAAGATGTCCAGACGGAAAAGGCCTCCATTCTAGCATGTGCCTAGAGGGAGCGACTCCTTTAGTCCAGCAGGTAACAAGGAGGCCCCAACGCTTCTGCTCAAGAGGGAAGGGTCAGGGCCTCTCTTCTCTTTTTCCCGAGAGGCCAACGTCGGCCACGTGGCGAGGAGTAGAGGCAGCACTCTTCCCCGGTGCTTGCCCCAAGATCTCTGACACCTGCTCTAACTCTGATTCCTAAAGTCAGATGAAGCAAATCCTAGTGCTCCCACAAACACAGACCCCACCCTTACCGAGACTCAAGCCCGAGGATCTGTTCTTACGGGGCACTGCGCACAGCCCTAGAAACAATGGAACTGGGAGAAAGGAGAGCACTAAGAATTCCCATGAACGCCCACAGGATCATCAATCCGGAGCTCAGAGCTCAGAGGCTTCTGGCTGAACCCTCTCACTTTCCAGATGAGGAGCCTCCTGGGGCCCTGGGGAGCCTCCTGGGGCCAGGCAGGAAGCATCGGGCGGGAGGGGGCCTCCCAACCATCCCCCAGGGCTCTGGAAGCGAGGCTGATGGGTCTGACAGGACTACAGAGGCGGGGGCCCGGGCCGAGTGCGGGGAGCTTACGCTGTAACTGGGCCGCTCGCAGCTGCTTCTTCAGTCTCTCCACTTCGTTCTTTAGGAAGCGGATGTGCCGCATCATGTTTTCTGGAGAGTCGATCTCCATGGAGATATCCCGCGGCGACGGGGGAGCAGAGACAGGCTGGTCCAGCTTCTCCTGCAAGATGCTTCATGGGAAAGAAAAGTCACAGGTGAAGTCATTTTCCTAAACACGCATGCTTCGCCAGGCGCTAACACAGCAATCCTGCGGGCCGGCAGACTCCACCGACCCCACAAATCAGACTCCGGAGGGACAGCAGCGGGCGCCTGGTACAGAGAGCGGCGGGGACCTGCCCAAGGTCACCAGCCTCAGCCTCCCTGAAGACCCATCCCAGATCCCAAGGGGCCCTCTTTAAGGGGATTTTGAGTCGGCTCTTGGAGGCCTGGCCACGAGCCTTCCTCGCCACAGGCCCCACGACTCTGCTGGGGGCTCTCTCCTTTCTCTCTCTACTCTCTCATCAGTTCTTGCAAGTCCACCTGACCGTCTCTATGCAGGCATTTCCTAGATCTCTGTCCAGCCCCCACCCATCTCTGAGCTCCAGCCTGTACTCTCCACTGCCCACTGGCCATTTTGCGAGTTGGCACATGCGCATTCCAAACCCCAGACATCCCAAGAGCAACCCCCTATCCACGAAAACCCCTCCCCCCGCCCCAAGCTTCCCCTGGCCTCTCAGTGCCCGGGGTCGGCACCTCAGCACATCCCCCTCAGCTTCTCCCTTGCATTCACTGCACACGTCTGCTCTGCGGCCCAATCTTGTCATTCCCATGGTGCGAGCGCGTGGACATGTGTGTGTGTGTGTGTGCTTGTGTGTGCGTGCTCATGTGAGTCTGTGCACGTGTGTGTATGTGTGCTTGTGTGTGCTCATGTGAGTGTGTGTGCTTGTGTACTCGCATGTGTGCATGTGCTCATGTGTGCTCAAGTGAGTGTGTGTGCCTGTGTGCTTGCATGTGCACAGCTTCTGCTCTGGTCTGCCCACTCCCAGACATCCCCCTCTGCTGCCAGAGACTTTCCTCATGAGCAGCTCTGCCCACGGCCCTGCCTATCCAGCAGGCTCCTTAACCCCTGACATCAAACAATAGCCCTGCTGCAGGCACCGAGGACTTTTCACAAACAGACCACTCCAGGGTACGGCGGCAACGACCACTCGAGGTTCCTCACCTACGACATTCGGCCTTCCCCTTCCAGGACCACACGCCCCCTGTGCTCACTCCCCGAGGGCAGGGGCCGGACGCAGGGGCTTAGCCCAGGGCTGGCAGCCATAGGTGTTGAGCAAATATTGGTGGTCGGCTTGATGAGGAGGGGTCCCCTGATTCCCACCCATCTCAGTCTCTGCCTTGGAGACTTCTTTGGTGGCAGGGGTATTCACTCCTAACGCCTGGCACAGCGCCTGGCGAGCACAAGGGGATCACTCGGCGTTTAGACACACGAGGCTTCTGAAACGCCTCATGTGAGTGCGTTCCGCCCCAAACCCTGTCCCCCTCACAGTAGAAGGCAAGCTCCTTGAGGGCAGGGACTATTTCACCTTGGTCTCTGTACCTCCACTATCTAACACGGTAGGAGCCGACACACGTAGGTGCTTAATCACTGTGTGTTAATTGTCTGCCAGCTGAGAGCCAAGAACAGCCCAAAGGCGGGGCTTGGAAGGACTCCGCTGACGACAGACACAGCCTCCCTCCGCCGTCTTGGGCCCCACGTGTTCCATCTGACCCTGCTATCCTGTGGGGGAACGTCCCAGGAGCAGAGTGGGAAATGACACGAGGAGCAGCCCAGGCACCCCGGATCCCTCCCACCCCGTCTCCTATGACCTGCCCCAACCCGGCCCTTCACACTTCCACACATGGCTAGAGGCGGATTGGAGGGTCAAAGACTGGAGCGGGCTCTGAACTGATCATCTTAAATCCTGAACACAATCACAGCATCATCGCCACCTACAGAATGAGGCTTCATCTCACATTTCTGCTCTAGAGGAGGATGGCGGTGTGATTTATAAACAAGCACCAAGGACATGATTCAAGAAAAATTTAGTAAAGGCCTACTGTGGATGACCCTGGAGTCCAAATCCAAGTTAGGATTCCACTCGATGCCACACCTTTTCAGTTACACATCTCGAAGACAGAAGTGGCATGTGGCAGAGGCTGGTGCTGGGCCAGGAGTCAGGAACCCAGGGTCCAAGCACTGACCAACTTATATGATGTGGGTAAGAGTCTCAGTTGTCTCACCTTTAAAATAGGTATAATAATTGCTGTCTTCTCTATAGCTAAACAGTAGGAGAAATACAGACTAAAACAATGGTGAGGTTTAACTTCATATCCTGGACATTGGCAAAAATGACCCAAACCAAGAACGTCAGTGCTGAAGGGACCGTGGGAAAGCTAGTACAACGGTCCACTGCTTCTGATGGGGAGTCACTACAGAATCTCAAACCATGGGGTGCAGCCAAGGGAAGGGAGAAAAGGAAACAGGTCAGAGGGACGCTGCCCTGACAGAACTGGCAACAGCCAATTAGACCTGGGAGGAGGGCAGGGGCTGAAGGCGCGGAGGCCTGGGCAGCCCCTCAACAGACGAGCCAAGCAACGGTCAAGGTGCCTCCTCTGCAGATGTCCCAGGAGGGTGATGGTGTGCAAGCAGGGTTCAGGGGAGAGAGCCAGGGGGCTGTGGAAGGCCCTACATCTAGGCCATTCACACACACACACACACACACACACACACACACACACACACACACAC
>NW_020954625.1:14906772-14963687 GCF_900497805.2 Vombatus ursinus | reverse complement strand
ACACACACACACACACACACACACACACACACACACACACACACACAAGTGATAAGAGGAGACAGAAAAGAGAGAAGCTGGCCCTGGCCCGCCCAGGGCCCCATCCACCCCATCCACCGGCTCAAGGACCACACCCACCGTTTTTCCGCCTCCAGCTTGTCCATCCTCTTCCACAGCCGATTGACCAGTGCCTCCTGTTCTTGTTCCAATGTGTTTTCCAGGTCGATTTTCTCCCTCCGCAGCTAAAGGAAGAGGAAGACACGGGATAAGAACGTGGGACATCGACTGTGTTCACCGGGCTCGTGCCTGCACAGGCCCGGCTGCCCCAAGCAGACACAGAAGAGCTCTGCACCGTTCCCTCCAACCTGACAGGGGCCCAACGACTGTCTGTCCATCCTGTCCTCGCCGCTACAGCTCAGGGACACCGGTTTTCCACTGTGCGGTCACTGCCACGGTCCAGCCCTTCACTCTCACCATCCAGTCTGCTGACCCCGTGTGGGCCTCATCCCACCAAAAAGGTCAGAACCTCCCTAGAGGGGCGGGTGCGGTAAGTGGACAGAGGGCTGGTCCGGGGGCAGAAAGATTCGGGTTCAAGGCCTGCCTCCAACACATACAAGCCACAAGATCATGAAAAAGTCATTCAACCTCCTATCTTTCAGCCTCAGTTTTCTCATCTGTAAAGTGTTGATAACAGGAAGACTCGGGTCCAGTCTCAGCTCTGACTTTTAACCCTAGGAGACTTGGAAATGATCAGTGACATACAAGAGGTCCACGTGCTTTGGGAGAGGGAGCTTCCACCCCGAGAGCTGCTCCCTACAAACAAGAAAATTACAAATACAAACCAGGGGCAAAAGATGTTGAAAAGCAAGGCTGTTTCCAGTTTGGGGATGATAATCACGACGATGACGATAGCAAACACTTCAAGGGTGCCTCAAGGCCTCTCCAGCCTGGCCACGCCCAAATGACTTCCATGACCCAGCCGGGGAGAAGCATGCTCTCCACAAGAGAGAGCACTTTCTTTTGCAACGTGGATAACATGGAAATGTTCTGCATGACTTCACACGTATAATCCATTTTATATCTGCTTACCTTCAAAGGGGTGAGGGAGGGAGGGAGAGAATTAGGAACTCAAGATATTAAAAAACGAATCTAAAAAATTTTTCGTGTCATTGGGAAATATTTAATGAAATAAAATGTATTTAAAATTTTTTTAAATAAAAGAGTAAACACACACACACACACACACACACACACACACACACAAAGTATCTCTTGTCTGACCTTAGAATCCATCACAGAACCTGAAGTCAGTTAAGCTAACTGAACAATTATACCTAATTTTAGAACCAGCAGAAGGCTGCCTTGGAAAAGGAGCCTGAGGTCACAGATCCAGAGCTGGTGACACACTAGGTGAATGTTCCACTCGGAGCAGAGAAGGCCAGAGTTCAAATACTGCCTCAGGCATTTATTTAGCAGTTGTGTGACCCTGGGAAAGTCACTTAACACCTCTCAGTCTTAGTTTCCTCATCTGTAACATGGGATAATAAGTACATCCACTTCCCAGGGTTGAAGCGTCGTACAGAAACTATCTTGCAAATGTGAGCTATGCCCTCAGAACCGCCCTGAGTCCCACCTTCTCTTTCCATGAGAGAGAAAGCCAGGATTCAAATCCAATGTGGGCTCTGCCCACCACTCTCCCCTGCCTCTCCATATAAGTGGGCTCCACACTCACTGTGACAACAAACTAGAAATGGAAGCTTCCAGATATTCTTTCCTTGATGCTGCAACACACCCCCACGTACACACATACACACACAAACACACACATGAAGTGAGTTTGTATACTGGAGGCATTTGGCCAAACCACAGGGAGGATCCTTTCAGAGCATGTGCGGGCCTCAGTCCCAGGCCAGCATTTTCAAGCATCTCTGTTAATGGGGCTTATCTTCTAAAAGGCACCAGGGAGAACAAACAAGGAAACAGAAAGTGGGCAGGTCTAGTGTATCCCAAGGACAGTCACTATTAATTTGTCCAGAAGATGCGAGAAAGAGCACGTGCAAAGTCAGGTGGTCGTCACCACCATTACCATGGCCAAGGTCGCAGCCTGCAAGAAGGCCATGTGGAACTCACTGGACGTCTGTCTGGATGGATTCTTCCAACAAGACAGGGGAAAGTATGTAAAGGGAGCAGCCCCCACACTGAGGCACGTGGGGGAAGCGTGGGGACCTCTTCTCAGAATCACTTTTAAATGCATAAAATGAAACACATCAGATGACAATGAAACCAAGTTTACTGAAATGGTTATTTTTTTTAAAAAGAGGTTCCAAGCTAAGAATACCTACAGCTGAGGCCATTTCACGAATGCATCATTTGGATAATTTCAGTAAATACTGGGGGGGGGGGTGCGGGACCACCCATAAGTCAGGAATATTTAATGTCCTTCAAAATGGTAGCTAATTAAATACACCTTTCCAGACGGCCTACTCTCAAAGTATTACTTGGGAACAAAGAAAAGAAGTCAGACTTCACTTTCCATTCCATTTTGGGAGCTAAATTCCTACCCACATAATGACTTTTTAAAATGTCAACGAGAACTTTAATCACCAGCTCAGATGAAGCACATGCCAGGGCCTGCACACACAGCCATCCAATCTGGGGGCAGGAGGCAGCACTGTCCCTACTGGCAATGTCCGTGAAAGGCACAAGAGAAGATGGCAAAGGTGAGCAAACAGACTGACAAAAGACAAGCCAGCAAGCCATGCTAACCAACAATAAAGACAATTATCTCTCTAACACTCAGAGACGTAGATTGGCTGTCAACCACAGAACCCTCACTGAAGACTCAATACCCGGGATGACCCAAAGGACAGCATGGAAATGCTCGCTGGGTGTACCCGGGCTGGGGTCCCACTGAACCCGTGATGGCACATGTGTGAGAAGGGGTGTCGGAGACACCAGCCAAATGAGGGAAGGGCCAAGCACTGCATTTGTATTCATAAAATGTGAAACGACTTCAGGAGGAAGGGGCTCAGGGTCCCTGGGACGGATGGACTGTGCTGAGGGAAGCCCCTGGTCTGATCTGCGGGAGCTTAGGCAAGCCCATACCCTGTCCAGGCTTCAGTATGTTCATCTGTAAAAGGAGAAGCTTAGACCAAAAGACCTTGATGGTCACTGCCAGCTTTGACCCTAGGACGGAGGCAGCGCCCTCACTGCTATCACAGATCACTGAAATATTAAGGTTCACAGAGTGCTTTCCCCTCAACAACCCTGTGAGGGAAGGAGGGCAATGAGAATCATTCCCATTAGAACAGTAAGCATTGAGGGGAGCTGTCAAGGGGAAAAAGAAGCCAGAGAAAGGTGAGGCAGCCAGAGTGAGTTAATTAGACAGGACAAAGGCGGCCCTCCCACCCTACATGCCTCAGCTACAGTTCAGTCAGGGCTAGCTGGGAGGAATTACAGGATGAATGTACGTAGGTGAGGAGCCTTGGGGCTTCTTAGGACCAGCTTGGGGTGGGGGTAGGAAGGAGCCGAGGAGGAGCCATGTTTTAGAAAGAATATTGGATTACAGAGAGAGGACCTGGGTTCAAATCCCAGCTTTGACACTTTTATCACTCAAAAAGCCCTTGCTATATGCCAGGAGCTGTGCTAGATACAGGGATACAAAGACAAAAAAAAAACCATTGCCAGCCTTCAAGTGCAGTATGCCCTCCAACATGAGGCATTCCTGATCCCCTCAGTTTCTAGTGCCCCCCCCAATAAACTACCTCCACTCACTGCATGTATTATGTCAATACTTATGTCTACGTATATGATGCATTTGCACGTATATGCATATAAATGTTTATGTGTATATACGCATGCATATGTATGTGCATGCATGCATACGTTTGTGTTTTGTATGTATATTGTGAAGTATCTGTATTACATTGTGCAATGTGTATGTGTGCACGACACAGGCATGTTTGCATATACATATGTATACGTGTATACTATGTATACATACACATAGAGGTATGCACGTATACATATAAATACATGTCCGTGTGTGTACACACGCACATGTGTCCTATGTGGTGTGTGTATATGTTATATGTATGTGATATGTATTTGATACATAGGTTGTATATATATGTGAATGTGTTATACATGCTGTCTATATCCATCTGTGCATGTGTATACATGTGTACATGTATATGGCTATGTCTATCCCATTAGAACATTTGTTCACTGTCGTGCTTTTGTCAATGTATCTAGAATTTATTTGGCCCTTAATACCCTGCACAAGTCAGTGCTGCTTTTCTTCATTCATGTCCTACTCTTTGTGACGCCCTTTGGGGTTTTCTTGGCAGAGATGCTGGAGTGGTTTGCCATTTCCTTCTCCAGCTCATTTTATAGATGAGAAAACTGAGGCAAACAGGGTGAAGTGACTTGCCCAGGGTCACACAGCTGGTAAGTGTCTGAGAACAGATTTGAACTCAGGAAGATGGAGTCTTCCTGACTCCAGGCCCGGCGCTCTGTGCACTATAGTGCCACCTGGACAGGTCACTTTGCTTCAAAAGATCAGACCTCAACATGAGACTGACCTAGAGCCAACCAAACAAAAAGGACCCTCCCGGGCCCCCTCACAGTTCCACTAACTCCCTCCCTTTTCAACGCCATTCTAAGCAGTTCCGCTATTTCCAGGATCCCTCATTCCTCTGAGCAGACAGCGGCCCATTCGTGTCCTGACTGACAGCCGGCCTTAGGGAATCCAGCTCCCTGCAGCCCCCCCAGTGACGGTCCTCTCTGAGCTTAGTCACGCAGGGCCTGGACTGGTGACAACCCCAGCGCTCGTTCTCCCTGGGCACAGCCTCCAGGAACTGCAGGCCACCTACAGGAAACGGTGAGGCCAGTGCGGAGGGCGCCGCGCAGCCAAGCGCTCAACCTGCTGACCCTCCAGAAAATCCAAGGACAACTTCAGTTCCCTCCAAGCCAATGTCCTATACTGTGTTCAAGAGCAAAAGCACGGCCTAAGAAGTTTTAAAAAGAAACTGAATAAAAGGGATAAAACAATTCACTTCTCCGGGTATCCTTTGGTCAATCATAATAGCCCACACCCTCTCTACCTTTACCTCCCCATGGGACATTCTGAATTTTTAAACTGTATATCATAAATTAGGGACCAAAGTATGGGCAGAAGAAACACAACGGGAAATAGCAGTATCAAATACAGTCCATCCTCTTTCTTCCTCCCTCTCCCTCATCCTCCTCTCCCTCTCCCCCTCCCCCTCCTTCTCTCTCTGTCTCTCTCTCTCTCCCTCTCTCTCTCTCTCTCTCTCTCTCCCTCTCTCTCTCTCTAGGTTTGTGGCTCTAATTCTCAGCCAGACAACCTTGGGCATGTTACATAACTTCTCTGTCCCTAAATCATCTCATTTCTGAGATGAGAGTCTGGAAATGTGCAGCCCATGTTTGCTGGGAAGCAGCGGCCATGCGGCTTTAGGGGATGCCAGCTCCAACGCTGCCACTGCCACTGACCAGCTGGGTAGCCCCTGGCAAGCCGCGGGCTTTGGAGAGCGGGCACCGTGTGATCTCTGGTCCAACTGTCTTATTTGGGGAAGGGACAAAGTAAGGCCCAGAGAGCTTCCAAGACCGTCCAAGGCCACACAGGGAGCAGCGTCAGAGCCCAGACTCAAAGCCCGTGTTCTGCCTCCTAATCTGGGCTCTTTCCAGCACCCCCTGCTCACATGACACCGGGCTGCAGGCTGCCTTGATGGAAGGAGTTTTTCTACCCTGAAAAAGTACGGTTCTTTGCTGCATTCAAATGCTTCCACAGGCAATCCACCAGCATTTTATGAAGTGCTTACTCTGCGTGTGCCAGGCATGGTGCTGAGCACGGCGCCGAGCATCCCCAAGCAGGGAGAGTCCTGCCAACAACCACATACACACTAGATCTATCCTGGATAAATGGGAGGAAATCACCAGTGATGGAGGGCGATGGAGGCGCCTTGGGGAAGGCCTCCTGCACAAGTCCACCTCAAAGGGTGGATCAATGGGTAGATCAAAGGAGACGACGGAAGGGCAGCACCTGGTAAAGCGCCACAGACACACAGGGCATGGCAAAGGCCCTCAGGAGGCGACCTGCCCAATGCCAGCTCCAAGCCACCACCGCTGCCATCTGTTCAGTAATCTGCGGAATTCAGCTGGCCCGGGCATTTCTCCGACCCCTGACTTTGAGAACTTCAGAAACAAAAAAAATCAACCTCTATTTATGGTCGAGGTCTGTTAAGACAGATGTGCCTGGAACAGAGAGGCTGTTGCCACACACACACACACACACACACACACACACACACACACACACACACTACCAGCCCCCACAGCAACACAAGTGTGGAGACGGCTCCATCAACGACGGACCCAAATACACCGGCGTCCATCTGATGGCCCACTGAAAATGCCAAGGATGCAATCTAAAAGGAAGTCACGCCCATGACAGACACCTTCTAAAGCTAAACTGCCCCTGAGCTCTGACATCAGATCCCTCACATAAAAGAGAGATCAGCAGGCGTTGCTAGAAATAGCATCCAACAAACAGAGTTAATGCCCCAAGAGAAGCCCCACAAAGGAGTCAACAGGGAGCCAGCCTCGGAGGCAGGAAGGTGTGAGTCTGAGTCCTGGCTACGTGAGAGCCTGGGTAAGTCACTGCCCTTCTCAGGACCCCCAAGAAACCGAGAGGTCATGGCGGGGCTGCTCCAGTAAACGGAGACCGTGGGTACACATTTAAGTACAAACAAGGTAAATACATGATAGTTTGGAAGAGCTGCCTGGGGACAAAACCTCCTTGGATGGAATTAAACTTGGATCCTCTTCAACCAATCCAGCATCATTTATTAGGCACCTACTATGTGCCAGGCACTGTGCTAAGGGCAGGATACAGAGACAGGCAAGAAGCAGACCCTGCTTTCAGGGAGCTCCCGGGCCAATCAGGTAGACGACATAAAAACAAGTGCATGCCAAACTCTGGCTTCTAGAGAATAAGGAGGCGACCACACCAACAGTATCTGGAGGGCACCAGTCCCGCCAGCCTTCTCCTCCTGGCCATCCTGCCCCCACTGCCCGACAGACTCTCCACTGTGATACTTCCACAGCAATGCTGAACCTCTCGGGCCGCAACTCACAACTCCCAGGTTGCCCTGAGAAGCTCCAGAAAGAACCAACAATGAACAATACATTGGAGAGAAAAGAGCCCTCTGGAAACCCAACCTCCTAAGCTGAAGAGCACGCGAGGCGCACCTTCCCCTGCCTCCCCAAGCATGAATGTACACAGGCATGTCACCTGATGCATCACGTACACCACGAGGATGCCCTGGGCACACTGAGGCAAGGCAACTGGAATGTTATAGTGTTAAGCCATCTGTTTTCACTACACTATAGATCTGAAAGCACACCATGGTATAGCAGAAGGCTGGCCTCAGTGTCTAAAAACCTGGGCTCAAGTTCTGCCTTTGATACGCGCTGGCTCTGTGACCCTGGAGAAGTCATTTAACCCCAAAAGGAGCCAAGCGCCTCTGTCAATTATCTACCATTGATCCTGTCTAGTGCTTGTTTGCAGACAGTCTCTGGCATGTCATCTACCCCATCAGAAAGTGAGCTCTAAAGAAGAGACTGTCTTCTGCCTCTCTGAGCATCCCCAGAGCTTAGCAGAGGGCCTAGCATACAGAAGGTACTTACTAAATGTTAACTGATTGACTCTAAGACTCCTTACGTTACAGACGAAACACTGATTTGTGTCAGAAAAGGGAGTTTCCACACTGGGACTTCCCCATACTGATGAAATCACAGTTTGGGTACAAAAAAATTTTTTAATTTAAAAAGGAATTAGGGGCAGCTAGGTGGCACAGTGGAAAGAGCACTGGCCCTGAAGTCAGGAGGATCTGAGTTCAAATCCGGCCTCAGACCAAACACTTGACACTTACTAGCTGTGTGACCCTGGGCAAGTCACTTAACCCCAATTGCCTACATAAATAAATAAAAGGAATTAAATTCGATCTTCTGAAGTTACTTTTTAGATCATTATGAAAGAACTTGAGAAATAAATATTCGGCTGATGAAATGCCAATGGAGAGGCAGCTCTGCAGAGCAGTAGGAAGGGCTCTGGATTTGGAGTCAAGAGCCTCGGGTCTGAACTCTGGTTCTGTCACCGATTCCCCGCTGGGTGACTTTGAGAGAGTCACTTCTCCTCTCTGGGCCTTACCTGGGAAAGGGAATAAAGTGAGGTGCCCTGACGAGGCGATCTCTACGGCCCCTTCCAGGCCTGGAAAGTCATTCCCTAAAATGCACCTTCAAAGCCTTCACGAATGCACTGCTGTACTGCGTGCCAAAGCTGCATCTGTCCTGGATCCTACCCAACATCAGCTCCATCTGCTGCCCCTGCCAAAAGGGCCTCAGGCAGTTTTCCTCCACAGTCCAAGCCCCTCTCAGTAGAGGAGGGGAAACCAAGTCCTAGGAAGGGAGTGAACCACCTCCAGTCACAGCATTCCAGTGGGAGCTGAGAAGGGAAGGCTGAATTCTTGGCCTGGTTCCCTTTGTCCAACACCACCCACGGCTGCTTTAACACCGCCTACCCTCGATTCTCAAGTCACTGCATAAATACAAGAAAAGAAGGAATCTTGGGAAACTGTGTGTGTCTCAAGTGAGCCCACTGGCACCCTTCACAGCCTAGGGGATCCAGAGCATAACTTTCCCCAAAAGACTGTAAGAGATTGTTTAGTAAATCCTCATCTCTGAGGTTTCATCCTGAACAGAATCCAGTGACCTGCGGTTGCTGTAACTAGGAACTGAAGGGCCCAATTCAGGGGCTGAGCATATTTTTAATCAGGATCCAGAGGAAGCAGGCCTCAACTTAGAAGATGCATCTTTATTTAGGGAAAGGAAGCTCAGCTCTGGTTATTCTAGACACACAGTTCTAACGCTACCCCAACACGGCCAAGATGAGGCAGTGGGGCATGGTGGGAAGGGCTCCAGAGACCTGGGTTCTTACACCCCCATGTTCCTGGGCATACTAAACCCTGACTGTGTGCTAGGCACAGGAGACACTGAAGCAGATCCCTGGTTTGAATCCTGGAACTAGCATTGCAGTAAAGTGTCCCCAGCTGCTCCACCTCCAATTAGGAAAGTTGAGGCTCTAGCCCCACCTTGTGGCCATGCGAGTAACCCAGGTGGAGCATCCCATGGCCACCAGGAGCTTCCCTTCTACTGAGGCGGACAGTGCAGGCCCACAGGCGTCTGTGTTCTGCGCTTCAGCTTCCGAATCTGCAAAATGAGGAGGGTGAACCAGACGCCTGATGATGATGATGATGATGATGATGACGACGACGACGATGACATCTAGCACTGACATAGCACTTTAAGGATTGCAAAGATCTTTACAAATACGATTTCATTTTCTCCTCAAAACAGCCCTGGGAAGAAGGTGCTATTATTTTCCCCATTTTACTGATGAGGAAACTGAGGCAGAGAAAAGCTAAATGACTTCCTCAGGGGTTACACAGCCAGTATATGTCAGAGGCAGAACTTGAATTCAGGTTTTTCCTGACCCAGCTCTCTATCCCCTATACTAAGCTGACTCATTTTTATTGGTATTAGTAATTATTAAGAGTAATTAAAGCAACTAAAGAGAACATTCATAAGAAAGTTTTAAAAACTCAATAAACATTAGATGCCTACTATGTGCACCAAATTTTAAAAATTCACATAAAGTAGCATAATAAGCCAGGCCAGAGTGATTTCCATCACTTGGTTAAAGGCAGGTTCTCATTCTAAGGCTGCAATATTTTGTTGGGGACATAAAACCTTCTCCTCTGACAAAAATTGATCCTCCGCTCACTCCAAGCCTCCTGGGACTCACTGCGGCCTTCCTCAGCCTACGTGAGCATGACACACGCCAGCCCCCCTCCTGCACATCTGCTCTGGGAGGTTTCAAAGACCGAGCGTGGGGGTGAGAGCACAGGATACGGAGGGCCCTCCGAAACCCTGTCACTGCAGCTCTGAGCACCGAGACAATGCCAAGGGCAGAAAGAAGCTGTCTGGCCCACGGGGGGCCTGACAAGAGGAAGGGGCAGGCCAGTCCTCGCCCAGGACACAGGCCAGAGAGACCGGCCCGCAGGGGAGGGGCGGGGCGTGGCACGCGGGGGGAGGGGAGGGGAGGGGCAGGGCGCAGCGCGTACCTGCTCCAGCGTGAGCTGCTTCGAGATGGTGTCGTTCTCCAGTTTCTTGATCTTTTTCATCAGTTTATTGACCTGGAACTCCTGCTCCTGCTCCAGGTGCTGCTCCAGTTCTGCCTTCTCGTGCTGCAGCTACACAAAGGGGATGCAAACAGCGGCAGGCATGAAATCCAAGCGGTACAGGAGCCTGGGATCCAACCCCCACCCGCCCCGCGGTGAACGCAGCCCCAGGCTGTCCCTCTGGACACAAGTCCTAAGGCGGTGAGTGAATCAATCCTCCACACAAGTGATCACCACACTCACAATCCCTACTGAAGAGCGGCTGCGCAATCCATCCTGGCTAATTCTCACAATAATAATAAAAATTCCATTTCTCCAGTGCAGAAGGTGTGCAAAGTCTGTCTGTGAGGGCAGCAGGCTATTCTATTTCCCACATTACAGATGAGGACACTGAGGCTCAGAGGAGCACCCAGGGTGTCTGAGTTCAAGCCGCCCCCCTTCCTTTTCCTCTGTGCCCCTCCAAAAGAGAATAGCATACCGCAGAGCCCGAGAGAAGGTCCAGAATCCCATACTATGCGCAGCATGCTTATTTCAGTAAATACGGCTCAATCAAGGCTCCGTGAGCTGTTCGTATAATGTATGTATAATTCATGCATATTGCTATGGCCTTAACATCCACATTCTTGCAATGATTCTGTATCTGGGGCCAGGAGCCCCAGAGGCCCCCAACTATAGCTCAGCCCAAGGACAAAGGAGACATGCGGTGGTGGGTGACCAGAGAAAAAGGAAGAGATCGCCAGGGAAGCGATGGAGAGAGACCTACATGGCCACGGGAGGTCACCTGCCCATGCAGGTCTACACCTTCTCTCCCAAACTCAGACATGTGAAATGACCTGCCCAGAGGCTGGAAGCCACTGCGGGGCAGAGGTCTTCCCTATCTTCAAGCCCTGCACTCTATCCACTCCACCGTGACACCTCTCCAGGGCTCTTAACCCGACGTCCATAAACGCGTTTTTAAAATGTTTTGATAATGGTACCTTAATATAATTGGATTCCTTTATCATTCCATATATGTGATTTTATGCATATTAAAACATCACTTTGAGAAGGGGTCCATGGGCTCCACTGCCTAGGGGTGAAGAACCCCTGCTCTGGGTAAGCATCCTGACTCTCACTCAATCATTTTCTAAAAACAAAATAAGTTGCATTTAACACCAATTAGGCACCTCCCATGTGGGGAAAACAACAGGATTCCTTGCATTAAAATAATCAAATCACAAAAAAGAAAGAATTTTTCAGCAGGGAACTTTTTCTTCAATTTCTTTCTTTGCTATTTATGTGCATTTCCTTGAAGTGATAAGTATCTTTGAGAGGCAGCCAAGGTGTGAGGGTCAGTTAGGAAGACTGGAGTTAAAGCCTTCCCTGGTCATACTGGCTGTACGATCACAGACCAGCCAGGCACACTTCTCTCAGATCACAAATTACCAATCCGCTGTGGATCTGCATTGGGGTGAGTGTACACACTGTGAGATCCCAGTGAAGTCAGTGATGCCTGTTATCATGGCCAACATCCAATTAGGCTTGGTGCTGTTTTGTTTTGTTTTTTAAACTCAGACAACACAGATAGGGTAAGTGTATAACGTTTAAATGTTCCCAAAGAAATGTTCCCCTCAAAAACTACCCCAAGGAACATCTAGAAAAATTGTACCTCTCAGGACTGAAGTGAGGTGATTTCTGAGACTTTCAAACATCTGGAAAATGAGCTCTAGACTGGGCACTGAAAAGCCAAGAAACACAGAATTCACTTTCGCCCACACACAGAACTGAAACAAAAGGCCCTGCTGCCTGGTCTCTTCTGTTGTGACTCAGGAGACATCACAGTTTGGAAGCCGGGTGACTAGTGTGGTTTTGTTTTTTAACGAGAAAACAGGAAACAAAATGTAAAGCGCTGTCTTGGAAATTTAAAAAAAAAACTCACTTGTGAAAGTAGCAGCTGGCAAAATGTGAAAACCAATGGGACAAAAATAAAACATGAGATTAAGATGGAAGATGAACCACAGATTAAATTCAAAGAAAACCTAAGTGTTTTCCAACATTCCATCCAAAGGAGGTAGGAACCCACGCCAGAGAGAGCAGGCTCAGAAGAACACTCCTCCAATTCTCCAATCACCCTGGCAAGTGCGTCCAAAGAGCCAAGGCCTCATTCTGTCACGGTGGCTTTGCTGGACACAAATGGCAGATAACCCAGGTTACCTCCCCAATGAGACAGCACCTCCCCAGGTCAGAGAAGGTCTAGCATGGATGGATGACAAGCCGCTTGTCACTGCAGCCACAGAAAGACAAGGCTAACAGACATGACACGTCCTGGACGTTTCTGAGAGCCTACTTCAGCCTACATCCCACCTGTGATCAGTCAAGAAATGCTCATGAAGCGCCTGTGTGCCGGGCCCTGCTGGGTGCTGCGGACACAAGGACACAGATTGAAAAAATCCGGAAGCTTATGAGCTAAAGTGGGAGACTGCAAGCAGACAAAAAATACAGCATAAAGTAAATAAATACTAACATAGACCAGGGAGTAAGTGCCCAGGGGAGGATTCTAACCCCATTGTGTGACACAAAGTCTTTCTCTGCCCTTAAAATGGAAGGTGTCCTCAAACAAAACCTCTACCTCTTGAGTTGTGAAAAATATATAACATGGTACCAATCCAAACCAACATAGGTGCCGTGCTGTTTCCCACACACGATGTTACATCTTACATCTCTGGGTTCTGGCCTAGCTGCATCCCAGATCCCCAGAAAACACTCTGCTCCCTCCGCTTCACGGCATCCATAGTCTCCTTCAAAGCTCAGCTTAAGGGCCGCCTTCCTGCCCCTCCCCATACAGCTGCCTCAGTGTCCTCTACTGGGAAAACTGCAGGAAGCGGTCTAGACCACACGTATTAGGTCTCTTCTCATTCTAAAATGGTGCAGCCGTGAGGAGCCCATGAGGAGACACGGCCAGCATCACGGCAAAGTCAGTGTTGGTAGGATGGGGCAGTTGGATGGCCGAAAGTGGTGGAGAAGAGATCCCTGGAGGGCTGGGGGAGGATGCGTCATCTGGGCGGGCCAAGGATCAATCACTCAGCAGCAGCAGCAGCAGCAGCAGCAGGCGGACGAGTGGTTCTACCCACAACTTCCTTCCTATCTTCCCCACTCATCTTTCCACAAACAATTTGAACCCAAGCTGGTATTCAATTCTACAAACTTTCATTAAGCTCTTACTACTTGAGCTACCACTGGGAACACAGAGACAAAAAAAAAAATTTCACCCACAATTCCTGTCCTCAGAGAGTTTACAACTTAATAACTGGGCAGTTAGGTACTGCAATAGATAGGCAGCAAGACCTGAGTTCAAATCTGGCCTTAGACACTAACGACATGACCCTGGGTAAGTCCCTCAGCCTCTGTCTTCAGGTTCCTCATCTATGAAATGGGGAAATAAAAGTACCTTCCTCCAGTGGGTTGTTGTGAGGATCAAATGAGCATTTGTCAAGTAGTTAGCTGTGTGCCTGGCACATAGCAGGCACCATATAAATGCTAACTGGGATTACAATTGGGGTGAGGAGGAGATAATGTGAGTAACAGTTCACAAAGCAGAGGTGTAAAGGATGAAAGGAAGGTGGGAAGTGGGTGTGTGACCGGAGAGAAGAGAGATTTGGCAGATCAGCAGGTCAGTAGTCACCACCCAGACGTGGGGAGGGACGAGAGTCTGAGATGGCTTTGGGGCTTTGTGCCTGACTGATGGCAGAAGAGACAGGTCTAGGGGGAGGAAGAGGTGGATTTTAAGGGCCACGCTGCATCTGAGCTCCCCACAAAGCAAACCAACACCCCTCCATCTCTATCCTCATCTGAGCACAGGTGGAGCAAAGCCCTGGGGAAAGCCCGAGGGATGATGCAGCCAATCCTCCATCACCAACAGTTAACACTCTCCAAGTGATCTCCTCATTCTTCGGTCCTTCCCCAATCCCGTCAGCTCTCCCCTGCCTTGGAGGACAGCACGGAAACACTCCAACTTCCTGGAACACCTTTCATCTTTTCTAATTTGGACAATCCAAGCTAAGCGCAGTGCTGACGTCTTGATGAGAGGGTCCTGGTACTTGACACGAGAATCCCCTTTCAGAGGTTTCTTGAGGTTAAAAGTATTGTCATAATCATACAAAGATATTTTCATTTCTCATACAATAAATATCGATAGACTGAGTCCACATAAGCAGAAAACTGTTTAAAAATGTGAAGTCCTTGATAATTCTTAAGAGTGTAAAGAGATTTCAGGACACAAAGTTGGAGAACCACTGGGCTAACCTAAAGGATATCATTGGTTCCACAAAAACAGGATTCCAGTAAATCGATGTTCCAAGGGGCAACTGGTCAACTGACTGAAGAGCATCACGGCTGACTTGCATTATCAAGTCAACAACATTTCTAACCTATGCTTAATTAGTAAATTCGAAGAAGCAGAAACAGGGATCCTTAAACTCTTAAACACAGCAGGTATGGTACAAGGGCTGAGGGTTTGGGTTCGAATCCTGGCTCCATCACTCATTACTATGCAGCCTGGGGTGAGTCACTTCACCACCCGAGGCTGCAGCTCTTTGTCTATAAGATGAGACTGGACGAGGAGGCTTGGTAGGTCCTGTACTTCCAAGACCCCGGGCTCATCTGTTGGTTATTTAGGGTATGCCATGTACAGCACAACCAAGCAATCCAGAGCATTTAAGAGCCTATCCTAGAACGGGGGCCCATGCTTGGTTCTGGAGACACAAAGAGGAAAAAAAAAAGCATTCCTGCCTTCAAGGAGATTCCACTCTAGCTCAAGAAACAATGCACACACCCAGAAGCAAACACTAGGTAATGGGGGCGTCGTAGGGGGAGAAGCCAGGGAGTAGTGAGTTCACCAAAGGCCTCACCTAAGAGTCAATGAGTGTTAAGAAGTAACCTTAAAAAACCCTTCCATTTCTCTATCTGTCATGTGGTGAGAATGTGGCATTAATCAGTCATTTGCATGACATAATTCATTCTGCAGCATTTAACTGACAAGGTTGTGATTTTCCTTTTTAAGGAAAAAACCCAACATTGCCTTCTCTTTGCCCCCATTTTAGCTCTGACGTTCAGCTTACTCAGTGCCAGAAGGATTTGCAATGCCTTCATTTGCACAAAGGAAAAAAAAATCATTACCATTTGGAGTTAACTCCCAGGGAGAAGCTCGGCCCCCATTATCAAAAGGAAGCTGGTTTGTTGTTGGGTTTTTTAAAGTTTTATCAATCAAGGAAGGCTCGGGGCATTCAAAGACAAGAAGTGCTCCCTCCTCTCATCCTCACCCCAAATACAGCGAGCCTCGTGCTAAGCCAACCAACCCAGCGACTTCTGCCGACACGGTCTGCTGCACTGCACCCCCCTGCCCCGGTCCATTTCCCTCCACTGAGCACAGGGAGGGCTGCCTCTGGGTCAGGCATCCGGGACCCAGGTTATTCACCATGGCAGAAGTGGTTTTGTCTTTGTCTCCAGGTCCCCAGCGCCAAGCACGGAGCTCCACAGGCACCACGTGCTGAATAAAATACAGTTCATAGGACAATACAATAGAGAGTGCTGGGCGGCCTGTGAGATGGTGAGTTCCCTTCCTTGTTCAGGCTGAGGCTGGGGGATGGCTTGTGGGGTGGATCGTAGGGACAATTCCTTTCAGGTCCAGGTGGGACCTGGGATACTGGGAGAGAATCCCCGGCCTGGGGCATGGCCAGTGAGGATGCCCAGAGTCAAAAAGTGACCTGTGTGGTGTGAGGAGGGAGGCCAGTGTCATTGGATTGGATTTGCCTGGTGGGTGAAGAGGAGTCAGAAGGCTGGAAAGGTGGGGAGGGGCCAGGCTAAGCCAAGTAAAGGATTCTGTATGTGATCTGGAGGGATCATAGGAAGCCGCTGCAGTGTGTTGGCTAGGGGGCTACAGGGTCAGACCTGGCTTGGGGAAGGTCACTTTGGCAGCAGGGTGGAGGAGGGAGCAGGGTGAGGAGAGACTGGTTCTGGAAACACAATACTTTCAGGGGCCATCACTCCCTGGTATTTAAGTCACTGTGTATAGGCTTCTCCTGGCTGTTTGTTCTGCCCTGCGTCAGTTCCTAATGATGTATGTTTCTTCTGATATGTCTCTGATTTCCTCCAGACTTTATCCATCCCCTCTTTAAACTGACTGCCCTCTCTAAAAATGGCCATCATTAAAAAAAAAATGATTGGAATGCCCTAAATCGTCATCCTTTATTATGATACTGTAGTATCTCACTATATCCATATACCACCGCCTCTTCCGCCATCCCCTGGATCTGTGGACGACCATGTCTTTGGTTTTCGGCTACCACAAAGCCTCCTGCTGTGAAGACCCTGTCAGAGAGCCTTTCCCTCTGACACCAGCACCCTTCGGGGAGCGTGGCAGGGCGATTGTTGGGCCAAAGGATGCGGACCATCTACTGACTTGTCTTGCATATTTCCACAATTCTAACATGGAATGTTAAGGAAGATGTTTGTAAAAAGCAAAGGCTGATCCCATGGCAACAGAGAGGCCCCGGAAATATCCCAGGAGCCTCCATCCGAGTCACCCTGACCTCTCAGGATCCTCCTCCTCAGCAGACGTTTGGAGCAAGCTGCTGGACCGGCTAACTCGACTTCCCTGGAGGGGAAAGGACGGAGGGCCGACAGGGCCATTTACCTGCATCAGCTTTCTGGAGAGTTCATTAGTGAGGAATTCCTCCTCCTTCTCGTAATTCACAGCCAGCGTCTCCTTCTCCTTCTGCAAGGCCTGAATCTTCTTGAATAAGGTGTTACTGATGAACTCCTCCTCTTGCTCAGCCCTGGCTTGCTGGAAAACAAAACACACATATGGTAAAGAAAACAGAGATTTGCAAAAGGAAACGGGGGAAGGAGGGAAAGCTCAATTTCATATGACTGTCAGTTTCATTGGGGGCTAAGTCACACCCCAACTCGGGAAACTGGAAAAAGCCAGCCCATGAACTTATCCCTCCCTATGGTTGATGATTTTTTTTTTTTAAAGAGGGGAGTCATTCCCTAAATAATCTCATTGGTATATAATCAGAATGAAGAAAACTGCAAGTGCTCGTTGGCACCAATTCCGGGCCTCTCTTCAGCTCATCACGAGCCCAACGTTTATAAGCAAATTCATATGGAAAATGCACTGCATTTTGTTACTACCTTGTTAAATTTAATACAAGGATATGGCCCGAGTTACAATTTTATTGGGAATAAGAAACTCCCAGATGACAAAACTCCTACCAATTCAGGTGAGCGCCTCCTCACTAAAGTAAATTCATGGTAAATATAAATTTGTTGTATTTTTAAAAACTGTATATAACAGAACGTCTTAGGTTTGCAGGTGATCATCTTTTGTTTATGGAAATAGTCATGTTTGTGGATCTTTTTAAGCTTCGTGACAAAAAATTAACCACAATAACAAAAACAACATGCTCCACAGACATACTGAAGGGACCCGGATTCAAATCCCCGTGTGATATTTTTATGTGGAAAATAAGTGTCATGAATGAGGTAACCTCAAGGAGAAAGTTCTGCTCGAAGACTGCATCCTCAGTTTTCTTTTGCAGACCAAATTTCCTACTTATGTTAAAGGAAAATCCTAAACAGGAAAAATTAAGCAGTCTACCACTAATAGTTTATTAATTTTTTAATTAGCAAGACCTTGATTTCATCACTATTCATTTGTAGTCGAAAATATTCTGCTTGGAACGTGCCCCTCCAATGCTTAATATCGACAATTAAAAGCACCCTAAAGAGGCTTCCAGAAGCACCTGATTTGATTTGAAGAGCTCTGGCTTTAAGACAACCAGCCCAATCCTGTAATGGCGCATTGTGATGCATTAAGCCCCGATGAAATATTCATCCTTTACCCACCACACTCAGTGTTAATGCCAAGCCCACAGTGCACATCAACAGGAATCCTGGGAAAGTATGTCTGTAACGCCGCTCGCTCATGGACAAGCCAACGGGCTCCTGCCTGGCTCCCCCTCGCGTCCACACGCCCAACACTACGCACTCAGCCTCCCAGAAAAGGCCTGATGGCTCACCCCACCAGCACTTCTATCCCTTCCCATAATTACCTAGGAACAATACAACTGCCACAGAGAGAATATGGTGGGGTGGGGAAGGTGACACACTGACTCCATGTACAAAGTATAGACGTTGGGCCACAGAGAATCAGAATCAACAGCTTGGGGTGCAAAGGGCCTTAGAAGCCAGCTACTGCCCCCTGGATCTGAAAGGAATTGCCCCTATGATCCACCCCACAAGCCATCCCCCAGCCTCAACCTGAACAATGAAGGGAACTTGCCATCTCACAGGCCGCCCAGCACTCTCTGGGACACCTCTATAAGCAAGTTCTTCTGGACATCCAGCCTCGACTTCCCTCACTCCTTCCGGTCCTGCCTCTGGGGCCAAGCACAGTAAGTATAAACCCTGCTCCATGTCACAGCCCTTCAAACACGGAATAGCTTTCATGTCTCACCACCACCATCACCGCTGCCTCTACCACTGCCACCAGCACCAGGCTGCTCTTCTCTAGCCTGAACGCCCCGAGTTCCTTCAACCCATCCCCATAATATCAACTCCAGCTCTCGCACCACGATCCATGATTCTGGCGGGTTCTACAGTCATCATTCTCTATTCATGTTTCAGCCCGGCTGGGGTCCTTGCTGCTCCCCATTCACACTCTGAGCCCTCTCCCTGCTCTACCCCTGTCCAGGCTGTCCCCCACGCGTGCCCTCCTCCATTTGGCCTCTTGGCATCCTTAGCCTCCTTCCGAGCTCAGCTCACAGAACACCACTGATCCAAAGCCTTTCCTGAGCCCTCCAGAACTAAGCACTCTCCCTCTACCCCAAATTCTCACGTATAAATGTATCTAATCATATTTTATATCCCCTCTCCTACATCCTCCACCCCCCAAAACTCCTTGAAAGCAGGAATGGTGTTTTATTTTTGTTTTATCTTTTCATTCCCACATGCCAACAACTATGTACAGATAAAATATATACAGGATAAACTGGAGATAATCACAGAGGGAAATGAAGAGTTTGCTTAGGAGGGGATAAAAAAAAAATCAGACCTGTAATTGTGGGAAGGGCCAGCCTGAGGATCTTGACTAACGAAGGCCATTTCACTGGACTGAAAGCTCAGGGAGGCCGAGGCTTTAAGTTCAGATTCAGCCCATGGTGTTAACTCCTTTCCAGAGTCTGGGCACCTGTCCCTACCACACCAAACGTCTATGTCTCCGTCTTCCCACCTTGGGATGTTCTGCCTCCAGTTACCAACAAGCCCAGCACGCTCCCAGATATCAGGCAAAGGCAGGAATCCCAGGTCTCAGAAGGCCTCTCCCCCTTTATCCCACCCCGAGGAGATCCTTAGGCTGGCAGCCTGCCTGAAAACTGCCGACAAAGGGAAACTCCCTGACTCTGCTTCAGGGGGCTCTAACTGTGAAGGGCTTTTCCCGACCTGAGGCCCACATCTGCCCCCATCAATCGCTGCTGGTTCTGCTCCCCAGGGTCAATCGAGCAGAACAGAGTTCATCCCTCCTTTCCAGGCTGGATCGACTGACATGGGAAGATAATGACCCCGTCCTTCCCCCACCCCAGGGGAGTCAGCATGGGTCTATACCAGGATGATAAACAATCATTTTGCACAGCTCAGCCGTCAGGCTTGTTCACAAATTCCCAAACAGCGCCAGGGTCTCTTCCACTGAATGAGGTATTAGCATAACCAAGCTTTGAGAGGCTGAGTTCCCAGACCTTCTGTGTTCTAACCTGGCAAGAAGGTGAAAACCCATTGTAGTCTGAGGACCTGGGTTCAGATCTCCAGACCTTCAGCTCTCCATTTCACCCAAAAGTGTCTAAGAGAGAGGCCCGGGGCTGGTGCAGAATAAACGCCACACTGCTTTTTCACAGAAGAGCATGATACACAGCTAAGAGAAGCCTGGGTTCAAATACCGCAGCCAAGTGACTCGCGGGGGGGAGGCACCATGGCAGCCGCTGGTGGGCCCCCCTGCCTCCAGTCTCTCCTCATCCTGCTCCCTCCTCCACCCCGCTACCAAAGTGACCTTCCCCAAGCTAGGTCTGACCCTGTAGCCCCCTAGCCAACACTCTCCAGCAGCTCCCTATGATCCCTCCAGATCACATGCAGAATCCTCTACTTGGCTTAGCCCGGCCCCTCCCCACCTTTCCAGCCTTCTGACTCCCCTTTGCCCACCAGGCAAATCCAATCCAACGACACTGGCCTCTCTCCTCACACCACACAGGTCACTTTTTGACACTGGGCATCCTTACTGCCATGCCCCAGGCCAGGGATTCTCTCCCGCCTCATGTCTGGCTCTGGGACTCCCTCAAGTCTCTGCTAACATCCCAATCCCTGCCCTCCTTAATGCAAAGTCCTTCCCTCTGACAATCTCCAGCTGGCTCCCATCTAGATCATCTGTCCATGGTTGTGAACATGTTGTCTCGCCCACTGGAAGCTCCTTGAGGGAAGGACCCCTTGGTGCCTCTCCAGATGTGCCCGTGGAAAGGGGTTATGATTTTTATATTAACCGACATGGTATGAGTAATGACTGTAATGACAGTGCTCCGTTAACTGGCTGGCTGACCACAGTCAGGTCCCTTCACTTCTGAGCCTCCGTTTTCTGAAGGAAGATGTGGCCATGAGGATCGATCATATGAGAGGGGGCTGGATACATGTTCCACAAGGGCTGGTCAGCTGGGTTTCTCCTCGGCTGCCAGATAAGGCTCTGATTTCACTGACCCAGAAACATGCTAGTGAAGGGAGTCTCTATAACAATGCAGGTCAGCCTCTGCCCCGAGAGCCACCAAGGGTCCCAGGGTCGGGAAGGGAGAGGGCAGCTCCCTCCCCTGACACAGATGGGCACAGAGAGGCTGGCAGAGTGACTGCCCCAGATCACACAGAAGCAGGGCTTGAAACCAGGTCTCCTCAATCCGCGTCCGGTGCTCTAGGCCACTTTTCCTCTCAGGTTTACTGGGACACCTCCCAAATCCTTTGTTTTCAATGTCTTTCTGAAGCATCTGCTCTTTCCTAGAATCGCCATACCAAGAGCCAGCATTTACACAGTTCTATCAGCTCTGCGAAGCGCTTCACAAGTATCTTTGATCCTCCAACCACTCGGGGAGGCAGGTGCTATTATTATCCCCATATACTAGTGAGGAAACTGAGGCAGGCAGAGAGAGGTGCAGTGCCCTGGCCAGGACCACACGGCGAGGAAGGGTCTAAGGCCACATCTGAACTTGCATCTTCCTGAGTCCAGGCCCAGCGCTCTACCCACTACGACACCCAGCTGCCTCCTGACGGTGTGGTGAGGACTCCCTCAACAAGACCATTCCTCTAATATGAGCCAGAGCCCTCAGTGGCCCTCCAAAGCACCCTGGAAATGTTAGCTATCATTAAATGAGTTTGAATTCACCACCATCTGTCTACTACTGACCATTCAACAGCTTAAGTCGGTTGTTGCTGTAATGAAAGAACCTACTTTGTTCTACCAACTTGTTAACTGCCTTCCTAAACCTAGGAGGAACTTCTCTGCCCTCGAATCCCTCACGGCCCTTGTTCTGCCAGGAGTCCGGGTATTCTCAGGGCAGGAGGGTCTCCACGCTCTCTAGCCTCAGGTGCCACAGACCCAGAACTAATGCTGCTAAGTTAGGCAGCACTCATAAACAGAAACAACTGAGCTTTTAGCACACGGTTAGTAAGGCCAGTCACACCAGGGAGCTGCCTCTCCCGCAAAATCCGATGGAGCAGAGAGGGGAGCAGTCTTTGAGCTGCCCAAGCTCAATCCTCCTTGTCACCCATTGATCAAGATGGCAGGGAGTGCAGGTGACCTCTTGAGGGCACTGAAGGGCCCTCTCTTTGGTTTCTTGCCTACGTAAGATTTCTGCTTCAAGGTGTACGTGTGACCTCTCTGAGACTGCAAAAGGAAAGAGCAGGACTATAAGATCTCTTCTAGCTCTGAAAGTATGTGACTGTAAGGCTGCCCATTCCATGGGAAGATGGTACATCTCCTCCCATAAGCCCCTCTCTTTTTTAAAATTCACTGGTTCATAGATTTAGAGCCAAATGGGATTATCTGCCTCATTTTAAACATGAAGAAACGGGTCCAGGGAAGTGACGAAAGCTGATGGTCAGAGGGCGGCATCTGAACCCAGACCATAGGGCTTCCATCCGGTCCCACTGCCCTACCCCCACCCTCACCAGCCAGCCACTCATTTCATTGCACAACAAAGCAAAAATCACCTTTCAAAGAAAGCTTCCAAGTCCTCTCCCTGAACTGTTCCCCAAGGGGGGGATGGTGTGAGTCACAGAAGGGCAGCTTTGACGGAAGACACAACAGCTTCACCCTGGCTGGTCACCCGCCCACAGGTTCACAGGACTCTCGGCTGGAAGAACCTTGGGCATCACTGGGTCTGACTCCCTCATTTTAACAAGTGAGCAGCCTGGGGCCTTGCAGGAGAGGGGAGGGAAGCATGCCTATAGTGCCTGCTATGTGCCAGGTACTCTGGGAGGTAGCTGTTATTATCCCCATTCTACAGCTGAGTAAATCGAGTGTGAGTGCCGTGCTACAGTCACACAGCTTAGACCCCTGGACCACAGAGACCATCTAACCCAACCTCCTTCTTTTACACATGTCATCCCAGGCCCCCCCCTCCCCCAGCCAAGGAACAGGAAGAGGGTTCGAACCCAGGTCCTCGGACTCCCCATTTACAATCCCATGCTGTCTCAGGGTGCTAAGAAGCCTGAACACAGCCTATAATTAGGGTGATTTTTCAATAACATAATTAGTATTATTTCTCCCAACACTGAGTAGGGAGCCAGGGAATGAGCCAACAGGGCAACATTTCCCAAACTCCTAAATCCAGTTTTATCAGAATCACAGATTTAAATTTGGACTGGGGACCTCAGAGGCCATGAGGGTCAAGCCCTCCCCTCATCTTATAGGTAAGGAAACCAAGCAAGATCACTTAACGAGAGAGAAGGGCAAGCCGCTGAACTGAGCCTCGAAGGTTGGGATAGCCGGAAGAGAAGCCAGGTGGTTAATGCTGCAGCAAGGCAGGGAGATGGGAGGTAGAAGCTGCAACACCCATCCCTTGTTCAGGGCAGAGCCTATGCTGCAGAACAGCCTGGTGAGGGTGGGGGTGAGGGTTGTCAGCTAGGGGTGGGACAATGGGGGCTTCAGAATGGGCTGTTCCCTCTCCTCACCCTCCTCCGCCCCAGAGAGCTCAGGTAAGAAAAAATAACGCCTGGTATCTGCTCATTCCCAGTAGAAATGTTTGATCTCCTTAAGCACGGTGCCTTGCTAATGACAAATATTTATTAATGTGACTGAGAAAAGCGAAGGCAGAAAAGGAAATATTTGGGAGGGAAAACAAAGCTATCTTTTTTTTGCCTCTAATTTTTTTTAAAGACAAAAACAAACAAGTCACTGGCATCATCCTTCTCCTTGGTCTTCCAATCTCGAAACTGACACTCTCTGGGGTGTGGGGCCAGGTTAGGACTCAGAAGACCCGAGTTCAAATTCTGCCTTTGACACTCCCTAGCTATGGCTCTGAGCAAGTCACCTAATCTCTCTCAGCCTCAGTCTGCTCATCTGTAAAACTGAACACCAGCACCACCTTCATAGGGCTGCTGTGAGGATCCAACAAGAAAGCACAGAGAAAGCGCTCTGCGAACCTTCAAGATCCAGACAGATGCTGGCTAATATTGCTGCCGAGAGAGGAGTCATTATTAATTGAGAAGCCTGTCACAGGAGACCAGCCGGTCAAGGACTGGACCTCGAGTCAGGAAGGTTTGGGCTCCCATCCCCACCGAGGCAGCTTTCCATCCGGGGGACCCTGGGCAGGATCAGGGTCCTGAGGTCAGCCAGGCCCACCCTCATTTTACAGAGGGGGAAACCGAGGCCCAAAGAGGTTAGCGGACATGGTCAAGGTTCCACAGGCTGTGAGAGGCACCAGGGGACCAGGGCTCCTGCAGGGGACAGCAGCCACAACAACAAAATCCAAGAGACAATGAAACTGCTGGCCCAGAGATGGGGCAATCCCGACACAGGGTCAGCCTTCAGCGTCTTCACAAACTACGAGGGGCCATGAGAAAACTAGACTTCCAAAGAAGAAAGTTCACATCAACAGCCCTTTTCTGCTGACCCTAACTTTACACATACAAGCACAGACACCAACTGACACACACGTGCTCAGACGTACACACACACTCCAAGATCCAGGAACCAGTCAGATAGAATAGCTGCTTTAAAAAGAAAAGTGAGGGGTGGCTAGGTGGTGCAGTGGATAGAGCACCGGCCCTGAAGTCTGGAGGACCCAAGTTCAAATCCGGCCTCAGACCAAACACTTGACACTTACTAGCTGTGTGACCCTGGGCAAGTCACTTAACCCCAACTGCCTAAAACAAAAAACAAAAAAACAAAAAAGTGAGGCCCTGTAACCAAATCAGAGACTGTCATTTTTTTAATAGCTCATTCTCATAAAACTAAATGTCCATGAAGCTTTCAAACCAGAGGCCCGGGGAGGCTAGATTCCACCATCACTGGTGACCAGCTCTCCCTGAAGAGTCTCAGCATCAGATGATTTGCCAAAGCCGTTGAAACCTGGGGGCTGGGGCAGTTGCAACCAGGCACCAGCCACCTCGGACTGGGGTGATACGTATTTCTTTCCAAAATACCACTTGGCTACCCCTTATTCCAGGAGATGCCTGGAGTCTGTGGGTACTGAGGAGCTCTATGGATGGGGGAGGGGGATCTACATGCCCTGGACGTTACAAGGCCCAGAGAAGCTCCATTTCACCCAAACCGTAACAAGCACGGCCAGCAGAGCAGGGAGGTTAGAGGCTGGCCTCAGGCCCTGTGTCTGCCCAGCTAAGTCACTCCATCCTCTCCAGGATGATAAACTGCAGCACAGCTGGAGGTCTGCATCAGTCACACTGATCACAGACTTAGATGTGGAAGGAACGTCAGAGGCTGCCAGGCTAACCCCCTTGGCTTACAGATTAGGAAACTTAGGCCCAGATAGATGAAGTGACTTCCCCACAGTCACAGAAGAGTGAGGGTCAGACATCTCTAAAGGTCTCATGATGAAAACTGCTATCCACATCCAAAGAAAGACCTATAGAGTTTGAACGCAGATTGAAGCATACTATTTGCTATTTTTTTCTTCTGTTTTGTTTTGTTTCCTCTGACGGTTCCTCCTATTGGTTCTAAATCTTCCTTACAACATCATTAATATGAAAACATGTTTAATAGGAATGTATATGTAGAGCCTATATCATATTGCGCACCATCCTGGGGAGGGAGGGGGAGAAAAATTTAAAACTCAAAAGCTTATGGAAGTGATTGTTGATAAATCAAAATAAATTAATAAAACAAAAAGTAAGGGTCAGAGGGAAGGTTTGAACCCACATGCTCTTCCTCCATCTGTCTCTGTAAGGGTAGCCCCCAGCACTGTGCCAGGCACAGGATCCTGGTTAAGAAACACTGGATGGATCCAAGAACTGAGTCGCGACCATGCTGGACCAGAGGAAGAAGGCAGAAAATGAAACACCTATCTGTGAGTCAGGGGTAGGGTTTGAAGAATTTTTTTTTTAAAATACCCTCTTACTACCCTGCCTAGATCTCTCTCCCCATCTTCCCACACCCTCACAGGAGACACTTTCTTCTGTGCCACGTTGGAAAGAATTCTGGATGCAAATGAATGACCGTCATCCTGCCTCCAAAATTCCCATTCTCCCAGGGCACCAACTCCATCGAGATATTGAAAGAATAGCAGGCCTCTCAAACAAATTCATACTAACATGTGAACTGGCTGGCAGCCCCTTAAATGTGTCAGAAGTAGTTTTATTTCCAAATAAAATTCCTTATTTACCCAACAGAATGTCAAATTGGTAGATTTCAGGGCTCCTGATTGGGGAAGGTGTTGGGGGAGGGGAGGCAGGTGGACAGGCAGCTCCCATCAGGTCCCCTTAGGGTTTCCACCCTAAATACTCTAAAGTTGGGGTTCTTAATTTGATGTTATGGGCCCCATGTGTACCCCTTTTCAGAATGTTTTTACATGTATAAAGTAAAATTAATTGAATTTGAGAGGAAAATAATTATACTGAAACACAATTACCAAAAAAAATTAAGTTCATGGATCCTAGTTAAGCATCACTCCTTAAAAACTTTTTGTTTTGCCCCCCCCACTTTAAACAATGGTTCTAACTGCCACAAGACCCCAAGAGGGGAGGAGGGAGAACTTACTTGGATCCTTGGCATGTCTCTGTGGATTGTTCAGTCAGAAGTTTCAAGGCATCTGAATACAAATCAAGTAATAAGGCGAAGCCTGTTGACAGTCTACACAGGATTCGTTTTCCATCAAGCACCAAGCAGGCATCATCCCCTACGAAACCGGGAGTCCCAGCCTGCAAGGGCTCCTTCAACCCTCTCCCCTCCCAGGACTGCTCTGTGCAAAGTCTGTGACACTGGAGAATGAAATCACTTTTTCTGTTGGGAAATCAATGCACTGAGCCAGAAGGAACCTCAAAACCACAAACACATCAGAGAAGCTGTGTCGCTTACAGACGCCATAGCCCCGACCCAAAGCAAGGTTCTCAGGTTCCATTCTATCGGACGTTTGATAGGCAGCTCTGGCTCCATGATGGCATTTCAGAAAATCCCTTCAAGATCCTCATTTTGGATGCCACTGCTGGCAGGCAATGCTGGCCTCCTGGTCCCCCAACTCCTCCAGGACCACCCCCACAACGTCCCTCCTCCAACCTTGGCCAGACCTAGGTCCCACCACACTACTGCATGCGCTTGGGCTGATTCGCTCAACTGGGACATGCCATGTCATCTCAGTCTCTCTACACAGGCTGTTCTAGGTGTCTCATCACCATCGCAATAACAACGTCTAGCATTGACATGGTGCTTGAAGGTTTGCAAAGCACTTTGGCACTCAAAGCCACCCTGGGAGGCAGACACTATTATTATCCCCATTTTACAGATGAGGAAACTGAGGCTTAGGGAGGTTAAGTGGCTTGCCCAGGTCACACACCTAGTCTATGCCCTCTTCCTCACCTCTGCCTCCCTCAGATGGCCAAGCTTCCTTCCAGCTCCTACAGTTGTTTTTCTGAGCTGCCAGGGCCTGCCCCACCCTTACCCCCATCTCACATCTAGTGTGTATACATTTGTGTATACATGTTGTCTTTCCCAAGATCACAGTAGCTACGTGAAAGCAGGAATGGCTGAGGGCGTGGTAACAGCTAGGAGGTCTGCCTCTTAAATACACGCCCATGGGTGCTGATGGGCAAGGGCACAGTTTCTGCTCCTCAGGGGTGTTATGTTCACCTTGTAAAACCCTAATCCCAAAGAGGCCTCAGCGGCCCAGTTTGATCCCTTCACTTTACAAATGAGGCAAGGCAAGGCCAATGAGGAAGAGTCTCTGAGTCACCCTGAGATCCCAAACTCAGGGCTGAAGGATGTCCCTGCCTCCACACCGTCAGAGACACAGGCAGTGTCTCCGGGGACACGAAAACCCAAAAGGGGAAAACCCCAAAGCCTTCCATGGCCCTGGACCTGGATCCTCCCTCCCTCCCTCCCACTCTCTCTCTCTCTCTCTCATGTCCATCATTAAATTCTTCAAAAGGGAAGGACAGGAACGGACAGCAGACAGTAGCAAGACCTAAATGCCAGATGGGAAGATGACCCCAGACAACCAGTTCACAGGCAATTTGTAAATTTTGGTACCTTCAATGCCAAGCCTAGGGGCCAGGGGCTGCCTCCCCACAGTCATTCACTGACCATTTGCTGAATTAAATTCCAGGGTTTACAAAGGTTACCTGAGGGAGGACCAGTTTTGAGATTGTACAACCAGTATTATCCTCATTTTTGGATTGGGTAACCGAGGCATTAAAGAACTTGCCCATGGATTCCCACAGTGACAGCCAGAATCTGGAAACCAAGTTTTGAATTCCTTAGGGCTCCTCCCCCACCCCACCCACACCCAGCTCTCAGTCTTTTTTTTTTAAGCTTTGATTTTGTCAGAGGACAGGAAAGGCATGGAAAACTGGCATCCTGGTGGAACTTCATACGTGACCATTTTTTGTTTTCTGTGAAGGCTTGTTTTCGTAAGCTAGTGGAAATTTTTAAAAATTATAGTTAAAAAAAGAATTGGAATCCACAGATAACCAATCCAGGGTGTGATACGGCTTGGTTATGGCCTTTTCCCTTCTAACTCATCCACACAGAGCCCAATAAGAAGCAAGAGGCTAATTAGACGTGGGCCTTCTTCCTCGGATAAAGACTCTAGCAAACAGAGGTTGGACAGATGACCCTGCAATCTTGCCCAAATCTGAGATTCTGGGATCTGAGCGTGGGCTATGAACTCAGCCTCCTGACGCTAAGACTCAAGGCTCCTTGATACCCTACTTCAACTGGGGAGCCAGAGGTGAGGAAGGCAGGAATCTCAAGAGCCCAGGTCTAACACTACCTTCAGGAAGGTGAAGGCTCCCTCTAAGAAGGTGAGAGCAGCCCCAGAAAAGAAGTTTGCCAGGGCCAGGCAAGATCTGCCTTTCAGGGAGGGGGGCAGGAGGGTACTTGGGCTCTCAGACAACCATCAGCACTTACTGAGTGTTTATGTGCCGGGCAGCATGCTAGTGATGGGGATGTAAGTGCAAAGAATGAAACAATCCCAACACGGCCAGCTGAGTCCAAGACAGACTGGGAAGGAGATATCTAGGAGATGAGCTAGAAAGCAGATTCTAAAAGAGAGGAAGGATCACAAGAGCCTTAGAAACAGGAGGCTCTGGCCTCAGGGTCAATCCTACATCCACCAGCTTATCCTGATAAAAGGGGGTTAAATCAAGGCAGGTGGGGAGGGAAGCTAAGGAAACAATGGAGCCCACCTCTCTGAACACTTCCAGGAAGACCAAGGCTAATTTTCAGGGCCCTTACAACTTTCTAGAGTTTGATTTTTTTTCAACTAACAAGTATTTTCTCTCTCATCTCCCTCCCTCCTTGAAAAGAAAACAAAACATTTGTTACAAATATGTACAATTGAGCAAACCCATGACCCCATTGACCATGTCCCAGAAATGTGTCTCCAGTACCCCGAGTCCCGCGCTTCTCCATCCAGAGGTGCAGAGGATGGAGCATGGGTGGTCACTGTATTGGTCCCCAAATTCTTCAATCTTTCCCTTGTGTTTATTACTTGAAACTCCAAAGGGTTTTCCCATAATAATCAGCAATCAAAATATAAAAATATTTTTTTAAAAGTCTGTGTGCTGATTGGAGAGCAAGCCACACGCAGGCCCACAGACTTGAGGATCCCAGAAAGGGCAGCCATGATTCTGCTGGTCTTGGCATGGCCAAAGTAAAGACCAAGCCTCTACCAGCCTTCTGGCCCTTGGCTTTCTTTGGGGCCTCCAGACATTCTACATTCTCCACAAGGATTTTCCTGATGATTTCTAACTTTCAAGACATAAACACCCCCTCCCCACCCTCACACACAAACCCCAAAGTACCAACTTATACCTTCAGAACAATGGGCTCCTATAAAAAGAAAAACAGGCAAAGCTCCCACCATGACATCACCCTGGGCCTTGCAAAATAAAAATGCATTTCTTATGTAAAAATCTACGTGGTGTCCAATTTCTCATCTGGATTAGCACATTAAGCTCCTGGCCACCCCAAGCCCTCGCTTCATCAATAAGAAAACTGAGGCCCAGACAAGTTAAGTGAGTCACTCCAGGCCAAGCAGCTGGTCAGCAGCCAACGTGACAACCAGAGCCTGGACCTGGGCTCTCAGGCAGAGGGAGTATGACGTGAGTCAAGCCGAGGCCGTGAGGTGCACTGGGAAGGACCCTGGTCACTTCCCCCATTAAATCTGCTGTCACAAACCTCTGGGTTCACCCCCTGGAGTGGTGAGCAATAAAATCCCCTTTAAAAAACAACACTAAGCCCAGAGAAAGGCTGCTGCCGGGGCCAGCCACGCAGAGAAGACCTAGAAAGATGATGAGATCAGGGAGAGAGGAGGGGGCTCCCTCACTGTCACTGAAGAAGAGGCTGGATGGCCATCGCTCCCTGTTGTAGAGTAGCCCCAGAGGACGACAGACTCGGGGCTGGAAGGGACCTGGGGGGAATCAAGTCCAATAAGGAAATCGAGGCCCTGAGAGGTAGACTAATCATGGACTGAGGAATTATCAACTCTGATCATTTTACAAATAAGGAAATATGAATTGAACCCAGCCTGTATCCTTTGCTCCAAGGAATCTGGCAAGAGAACAACAGATTTTTGAAGAGGATGGTGGAGGGCGGTGGCAGCCAACAACCAACGAGGCGAGGACAGCGTTGGTAATACTGGCAATGAGACTGTCTCAGTGACACACTCCCAGATCCCCAGGTAACCTCATCACTGAGCCATCCAGCCGCCAACACTGATTACTCACCTACTATGGGGCCCGCACTGTGCTGTGTGCTGAAGATACCCAATTCCTACTCCCCAGGAGCATCCCCCACTCCCTTCTCATGGAAAGAGCACCAGACACCCCCGGTGCCTAGAGAGAACAGATTGGGATTCGCTTATCAAGGCTGCCTGATGCCTGATGCTGAGAGGCTGGGGCCTATGCTTAGAACGAATGACTGCCTGTTTACACGCTCTGTTCCTGAACAGACGTTCCCCCCTCCCCCATGCAAGGTCCCTGCAGGGCAGGGCTATTCTGGTGTGTCGTGTTGTGCTGTATCATATTAAATAAATGCCACCAAACTGAATGGACCGACAGTCCCACAGATACTGAATTAGCAAGCGTCCTGGGCAAAATCACCTCACTTCTGCCAATGCGGCTGTTTTCAGTCGTACGCCCCCAGCCTTTGGGATGGACAAGCTGGTGGGTAAATGGGGCCTTCATCCTAGACCTACACAAAACAATCTTCAACAAAAATGGAGCAGCCTATTTCCTGTGCTCCTCCAGGTGAGAAAACATCCAGGGGAAGCTTTCCTGTGAAGGCAGAGAGGAAAGGTCAGTGACTGAGGAAGTTCATAGCGCTGTCCTCCACCAGGCCAGCCTTTTGGAAATGTGAAAATCAACAGGCTGTCCCCCCAAATTCAAAAGATATGTGCCTTTTGCCAAACAGCGGAGTCAAAACAGCTCTCCTGGGGTCATTAGACCCTTGCACTTCAAAATAACTAAGCAAATGAATATTTTTAAAGACATGAATTCTTTAAAACAACTCAGATTTGTGTGGCCAACTCTCAGCAACACAGAACCAGACCGCCCTAGAATGAATACACACTTCAGTGATTAATTGGCACTTTATTCTATGAGCTGAAAAGAAACCCTCCCTGCCTTGCCCTCAGGAGCTTACTTATAGTAAGGGACCTTAGTTATCACCTAATCAAGCCACCTCAGTGGAGAAAAAAGGCAACAGATGAATGAATAAATGAATGAATGAGCATCCCCTAGCAAGGTCTTGCAAAGTTACAAGAGCTGGCTAAGCACTGGGGACACAAGGACAAAAGTGAAACAGTCCCTGCTTTCAAGGAGCTTCCAGTTCTAACAATCATTGACTCTATCAGAGGAGGATGGAAAGCTTGCTACAATCAGCAGTTCCTCTTCCAAGAGCTGCCACGCCCCAATAATTCACACCCTGCACCTGTGGCCGGGATGGGCCTCTGCAGGCCTCACAGAGGCACACAACTGATCACCGGTCAGTACTCAAAGCCTCTGCAACTGTGTGGGGCTGGCCAGAGCTTCCCTTCCCTGGGCACCCTTCAGCCACCTCAACACCACAAGAAGACACTGGAGGAAGGGCCGAGCCCAGGAAAGACCCTCAAAATTAACAAAAATTCACGCAGGCACAATGGCACGTCACTCCCCTGCCAAACCACCCTGAATTCCCCTGGTAAATAGCAGGTATAGACTTAGCAGTTTCCACGCTGTCTTCCCTGACAGAATAGAAGCTCCCTGAAGGCCGGGCTACCTTACTTTTGTTCTCCTGCCAGGCCCAAACATGCTAAACGGCAGGAACACTAGTAAACCTTTCCTAAATGTTTGTGAATTGACTGGTGACAATAATGAAAACTCCAGAAGAAGCAAAAACCCCACCCAGAGGAGATGAGCAGGAATTTTCTTCTCTTTATTTCATTGCTTGGAGAAAATGCCCCCCTAGAGGGAGGAAACCCTTCCCTGAGCCATCCACTTTCCCCACTGTGCTGGGCTGATGTCCAGCTTATGGTCCAGCTGGGAAAACACAAGAAGGGGAGGCTGACCCCAACACCCCCGACTCTCTCTGCCTTTGGCAACAGGACCTGGTGGAGAAAGGGCCCAAACGTGAAACTGGCCCCTAAGCCCAAGCGCGGCTCTGGACACAGGGCTTTACCTCCACTACCTCACCTACAAAATGAGGAGTTCAGGTACCTCTGGGTCCCTGTCCTCCACTCTGCCCTCACTGCAGTAGCAGGTGACAGTCTAAAGAGGAAAGCCTGTGTCTGGGGCTGAACTGTGACCCTTCCTCAGGCTTGAAGTGGAGCAGGGCTGGCTGACAGGGTTTCCTCTGTTATTAATGGGACTGGTGGAGGCTTTGGGGCTGGGTCAGAGCTGTTATCTCAAGGACTGGAAAAGTTCTTCTTTGTAAATGTTTATTAAGTGACTAAAGGGGCTGGGCCTGTGATTTCATTGTTATCTGAGCTCCAGAAGAGCAAACTTCCAAGCAGGCAAAGCAGAACTCTCTCTGCGCCCTGAGGGAGCCGCAGGGACTGGAGAGAGATTAGACTTTTGCCCAGGGTCAGAGGCCAGGGTGTGGCAGAGGGGGACTGAGTCCCAGCTTTGCTGACTCCAAGGCTATCTCTCTTGTCTATTGCATCAAAAAGCTACAGAATAAAGAATAAAAATTAAAAGTCAACAGTTTTTAATGAGCCAAAGCATCCCAAATCACAATTATTTTCACTGATGACTGGTGCCTTGCCATGGCCCAGTTATCAGAAGGCGCCCTGGGTAATTAAAGATTCCACTGGACAGAACAGGATGACGCCCCAGGAAGCTGCCGACTCTGCCCCAGCTGCCCAGGCCACACGGGCCTGGGCTCGGTCGGGCCTTCAGGGAGCTTCCATTCTGTCAGGGAAGACAGCATGGACACTAAGTCTACACCTGCTGTTTACCATTACTGACAAAGGCCCTCAAACTTTTGTTTGGGGAGGGGGAGCCTGAACCCACATTTCAACTGACTCATCATGGCTTTAATGGACCTCAATGAAATCTGGAACAAGAACAGAAGTCGGAGAGATAATTTATCTAAATGAGGTGTCCAGTTAACAGCCACTATTTTTCCAAGTTTAGGGTTAAATTAAGGTTTGGGTTTTTTTAAACCTTCATTAGACAAATAACCTTATGAAATATGACCACAACAATGGGAACCAGTGTCCACTTTGCATGGTAAAGTATCTGTTATTATATGACTCTTGACACAGAGTCAGTCAGTCAGTCAATAAATATTTATAAAGCACCTACTGTGCGCCAGGCACTGCTAAGTGCTAGAGGATCAAGCCTCAGGACCCCGAGCTGATCACCGCCACGGCTCCAAATGCACAATCCAGAAGCCATCTCCACTGACAACACTCCTCCTCCCCGACAAGGGGCAGGAAAAAATCACTCCCTTCCCCCTGGAAGATGGTGGTCTAATACCTCGCCCATGATCAGATTAATATGGCCACGGCCACAGGTAGGGCGTGCAGCATGGAACAGTAGAAATCCCCTGGACTGGGGAGTCATGGGATCATAAAGGTGGGACCAGGAAGAGACCTCAGAGACCCTCCAGTTCAACCCTTTATTTTACAGGTGAGGAAACTGAGGTCTGAAGGAGTTTTGGTCAAGACTGCCCAAAGTTCTATGAGTAGCCTCAGTTTACCTGCAATGAGGAGAGGTTTGGCCTAGATTGATCGACCAGCATGTATTAACACATTCACATGTGCCAGACACCAACCACTCTGGACACTTGGGATTTGTTTATAAAATAAAGCAATCTCACAGGCCCGTTCCTGCTTTGAGGCCTGAGGTACCAGAACCAAACCTCATTCTCAGTCAGCTGGAGCAGGGCTTGGTGGTGGAGGGGGGGGGGGGGGCGGTTTGCCTGGCCCTGCTTAAACTCCAGAGCACAGGCTGTTCTCCAGGCCAAGTGGGACTGAGCCCTGGACAGAAGGCATTTAAAAAATGCCAGAGATGGTCATTACAAAGCTTGAGGGACCACTGAACATGGCAGTATTCAGAGACAACCACGGGCTCCAGTAACAATCAGACAAGCCAAGCAACATGTTCAGGGTCACACAGGTAAAAATGGCATGGCCGGGCTGGGATCCACACAGGCTCACCCAAATTCAGTCCTCTCTCCACTGAACCACTATTCTAAGGAGGAAATGTTGAAAGGGCAACATTTTTGTAAAACCATTTCTTTTTAGAATCCTTGCATGGTGCTTTAAGGAAGAGATCAGCAGCTGGAGGTATGCCCACTTTGCCCCTGCTCTAATTATGGGAAAGTTACTCATAGCGACCCCCTACCCTCCCTCAAAAAAAAAAAAAACTTAGAAAAATGGGTCCCAACGTGCTGGGGCTGTCTGCTTTATAAAATGATTTTTTAGTTATCGGGAAGCTTTACGGCCAGTATCTTTCAGTCAATAAACATTTACTATTAAGTGCCCAGACTACGTACCAGGCAAAAGACAGTCCCTGCCCTCAGGAACTCCCAGTCTAATAGGAGAAACAACAAGCAAACACTTATGTACAAACAAGACATATATGGGATAAATTCAAGATAACCAACTGAGGGAAGGCACTAGAATTAAGGGGATCCACTGTAAATGATGGGATTTTAGATGGGCCTTGAGGGAAATTGGGAGGCAGAGATGAAGAGGCCACCCAGGAAAGTGCCCAAAGTCTTGTTCAAGGAATGGCAAGGAAGCCAGTGTCACTGACCATAAGGAGTGTGAGCTAGAAGAAAGCTGGGAGGGCAAAGAGAGGGTAGAGGCACGTCCTGCAGAGCTCTGAACACCAGATACTTGATGCTGGAGGCCACAGGGAGCCCAGGAGTTTATTGAGGAGGGGAATGACACCGACCAGCTGGGTGGAATATGGACTAGAGAGGGAAGAGCCTGGTGGCGGTCAGACCACAAGCAGCAGGAGGTGATGAGGAAGGGGGAGGGCTCGAGAGAGAGGCGGGAAGGTCAAATAGAGAAGGCCAGAAACATTGCTGACAGCCGTCCAGCTTGAGGAGACCTAGGCCGAACTTGGCAGAGAGGCAAGGGCTGGATGACAAGAGTGGAGAATCATTCAATCCACGGGAGCCGCTAAGGTCACGGCAAGCAGGAGAGGATCAGGCCCAGGACAGAGCCCTGTGGGTCACCTCCAGCTAGACTAGGGTGTGAGGCTGAGGAGGGAACAGCAGACAGCAGGGGGAGGGAGGAGAACCAGGAGAGAGAGGTGGGTCCTGAAAACCTAGACCCGAGGGGAGGCCATAGAGAAGTCAAGAAGGATGAGGGTGGAGGAAAGGCCACGGTCATTGGTAACTTTGGGAAGAAGCAGGACGCTGGAAGCCGGACGCCAGAGTCAGGAGGAGAGGGAGAGGCCAGGGGGCAGAGGTGCCTCTTCTCAAGGTCAGCCTCAAAATTGAGGAAAGACAGATGAGTGAGCAGGGATGGAAGGATCCCGGGAGGGTTTCTGCAGGATGGGAGAGACATAGGTGTTAGCAGCCAGTAAGAAATGAGCCATCTAGAGGGAGAGACTGAACTGAGTGAGAGGGGATGACGGAGGGGTGATCTAGAGAAGATGGGCAGGAATGGAGGGGATGGGTAAGCTATAGCAAGGAGACAGGGAGGCAGAAGGCATTGGAGGACTATGAGGAGGAGAGAAGAGGGAACTCACAGGGAATGGCTATGAGTCAGGGCTTCTGTGGAAAGTGGGATGACGAATTAATTAGGAGGGTATTGAAGAGCTGCAGAGCAGCATAACATGAATCTGTAGTGGAACCAGGGAGTATAGTTTCATAATTTGCTTTAAAATAGCAAATTCACCAAGTGCATTTTGAAATGTGCCACCAGCCCTTAAGTCAGGAGGACCCGAGTTCAAATACAATCAGATACCTACTAGCTGTGTGACCCTGGGCAAGTCATTTAACCCTAATTGCCTCCAAAATTTAAAAAAAAAACAAAACATTTTTTTAAACCGTATAAGACACGTTGTACTGGATTTGTTAACAACTTTTTGGGAATACAGAGAATGAGCAGAACAAACCTTATCTACAACATCAAATCTTTCTTACAGAGAAACTCAGCAGTGAATCAAGAGTCTGCTCCCAGGCCCACAAAACATCAGCTCCATGAGAGCATGAACTGCTCCTGGAGGCCGACACCTGGCTTTGGAAAGGCCCTTCGAGGCCGTCTGGTCCATCCCATCTTTTTACAGATGAGAGAAGCGAAGCGCAGGGATTTCAAGTGGCTCGCCCAAAGTCAACACAGGAAGTCAATATCAGGGAAGATCTGAACCCAGCACCCTGCAGTCCAGGGCAGCACTCTTTCTCCCGGTCCATGGTGCTACCCTGTTCTGCTTCTTGCTTGTAAACCCAGCACCTGGCACATAGTAGATGCTTAATAGATTTTTGACACATAGTAGGTGCTTAATATAATCTTCATCTGTGTACTGAGAGGTCTTTTCATTGTGAATGAATATGGAATCTTAGAGTCACCAAGGGTCTGAAAATGTACACAAAATGCTTTCTCCCCCCCACATCTGAAAGCATAATAACACAGCTGTCAAATACTAAGCACTCATGCATAAAAAGGTAAGGGGGGTGCTTCTCAGGCCGGATCTGTGATCTTGTAATCCCAGAATAGCCCAAACACTCTGCAGAGCCAGACAGCCAACCAGATTATCACGCTGGAGCCTCACAAGCACCCCAGGAAAAAGTCATAGAAATGCTTCTATTTCAAAGATTAGGAAAGGAGGCTCCCAGAAGCTGTCGCTTGCCTCAGGCCACACAATTAGGAAGTTCTAGGGGCAGGTTTGGAGCCTGGTTCTCTGACTCCCTAACCCAATGCCCTAGAGCAGGCTGCAGTGAAAACTGAAGCTTCCACTAGAGCTCAAGCATTTCACAATTCACAAGGCTTAGAAAAGCTATCCCCCATGACCTGAAGAGGAGGATTCCCTTGAAGGCCTCGGAGAAACTCAGGCTGCAACCCCTGATGAATAAATAAGGCATGAGGAGGGGAGGGGAGGTCAGGCAAACCCCAGAGACCCCCAAGACCTTCCTCCTCCCTCCAGCAAGTGCCCCCACAGAGCAGTCTACGAGGCAGCAACTGGTAGGCAGGCGTTCTACCTGCTGTACCATAGTGATGGTGTGAGATAAGGGGCTAATTTTATGTATGGGAAAGAAGTTGGTGACTGCTGGGCCTGAGGCAATGCCCAGCCTCCAGCACCCCACCTTGGCCCCACCTTGGAAGACCCAGTTTGGTCCCATCTGTGACTTTACCTATCCAAGGAACTCCCAGAGTGAGACACTCTCCACTGGTGGTGATCCTACTAGTGGTCTGTCACTTAAGTCTTGGAGAGCTGCTGCCTGAGGCCCAGAGACAGGAAGCAATGGCCCATTGTCAGAGACTGGAGTGTCAAAGTCAGGATTTGAACCCAGGGCTTCCTGGTTCCAAGGCTGGCCTAGGGCCTTATCAGTGTGGCATCCTCATTCATGCCCCCTTCCTTCTTCTCCAGACCCCACTCCTGACTCTGGATTTCTCCTCCATGCCTCTGTAGCCTCCTCCCCTGGAAGGAAACTCATCCAAAGTCACCCAAAACCACTAAGAATAAGGAAAAAAGGGGAGGGGAGGGAGGGCAGTTTCTTTGCAATGTGTTATAAATTCTGCTCAAATACCGGCATTTCCACTGAAGTCAGGCTGCTAAATTTGAGGCCCTGAGATCCCAGGCTCAGCTTTCTTTGAGTCCACTCTGTGCTAAGGTTCCCGGGGGTCACACGGCCAGTGCTTGAGATTCTCCCCTCCATCTAGTTATTCAGCTCAGCTCATCAGACGTGTCGCGAGCACCATTAGGTGCAGAATAACTGGGCCAAGCCTGACCTGAGGTTCTAGGGACAAAACAAAGAAGCCCTCCCCTCACGAAGTGTCAGTGAACACAGAGCAGATCTGGAAATCAGGATGGGGGCATTGGCAGAGACCAGCACCAGGCTATTTCACCATGAAACCATCAATTTAACAAGATAAAAATGAGAGACAAAATGCTCGAATGGGATAGAAGGAAAACACAATTCCTGGGATACTAACTCTGGAGCTGGCAAGGGTCCCCAAGGGCCAAGCCCAAGTGAGGAGAGTCGGCCCCCAAATCTGAGAGCAGAGCAATGGGACATCCATGTACCAGGGAGGGGGCCCGCTGGCCAATGCCAGACTACTCACTGACTTTGCCAATGAGCGGGGAGGAGCCCCACCTGGAGGCAGCCTGCGCAAAGGGAGGACACAGAAACCATGAACATTTCAGCTTAAAAGGAGGCCAAGAATCAAGTCAAAACTAAGGGGAGAGAAGCCCTTTGGAATGTCTTTGGTAATTCTTGACAACGCTTCCCATCACCATCACTTACTGTCTAAGCCCCCGGCGTGGCTGGGATGCCTTTTAGTAAGAAGTCAAACCCCCAGCAATAGCATTTCTGAGGCTGTATCTCAAAGGATCATACAAATGGGAAAAAGACCCACGTGTACAAAAATATTTATAGCAGCTCTTTTTGTGGTGGCAAAGAATTGGAAATTGAGAGGATGCCCATCAACTGGGGAACGGCTGAACAAGTTGTGGTATATGAATGCGATGGAATACTGTTGTGCTATAAGAAATGATGAACAGGCAGACTTCAGAAAAACCTGGAAAGACTTGTATGGACTGATGCTGAGTGAAGTGAGCAGAACCAAGAGAATGTTGTACACAATAACAGCCACGTTGCGTGATGACTAATATTGATAAACTTAACCCTTCCCAACAATACAAGGATCTAAGACATCTCCAAAGGCCTCATGATGGAAAATGCTATCCACATGCAAAGAAAGAACTATGGAGTTTGAATGCAGATCGAAGCACACTATTTGCTATTTTTTTTTTCTCTTCTGTAATTTTTGTTTCCTCTTTCCGGTGGTTCCTCCTATTGGTTCTAATTCTTACTTACAACATCACTAATATGAAAATATGTTTAATAGGAATGTATATGTATAGCCGATACCAGCTTGTGCGCTGTCTTGTGGAGGGTGGTGGGGAGGAAAGGGGAGCAAAATTTTAAGCTCAAAAGCCTATGGAAGTGATTGTTGGTAAATCAAAATAAATTAATAAAAATATTAAAAATAAAAAGTCAATCCCTTCTGGTCCACACAGACTCTGGCTTTCAAACATGAAAAGTGTTCTTTGAAAAATGCATCCCTGTGAAGAATTAAGCCAAGATGAAAATGTAAAGTGCCACATTCTAAAAAACCTGGCAGAGCCTAAGTTATACAAATGAAGACTGAAGGGTGAGCTGGGAAAACACCTACATTCATGGGGCACAAAGGCTGAGCTCCTCAGATCCTCTCTCTGGGCCTTCAGGTCCACCACAGGCTGGCACCACACCCATCAGGCTCATTTCACTACACCCTTCTCCCAAATTCTATGCTCCAGTCAAGCTAGACTAATAGGCTTTTAAGAACTGTACGAGACCTAAGAGGCCAGGTGTTTGCATCTGGCTAATGGGGAGAATCTGGGCCCACAGAGAGGAGGCAAGTTACCCACAGTGCCAGAGGGAACAAGTGAAGATTCAACCCTTGTTGTCCGACCAAAGAACCCCAGCACACGGGGCTGCTCCTGCCAAACCTGGGCCTTTACACCTTCATCTCCCTCTTCACAGATGGAATTCCTGAGTTTTTAAACAAAAAAGGAGTTACGAAATGGAAAAAGCAATGGATTCCTAGTCCTAAAGCCCAAGTTCAAATTTCAGGTCTGACCACCTATGGAGCCTTGGGTAAATCACTTGCCCTAGCCAAACCTCAGTTTACTTATTTTTAAAATGGACTGCACTCCATGACATCTACTATCCTATTCAGATCGAAATCTGTGATCCTATGATCTAACCTGAAAGAGCAGTTAGTCAATAATCATTTATTAAGCATGTACTGTGTGCCAGAACAAAGCAGCTAAGTTTGCACAGTGGATAGAGTGCCAAGCCTGGAGTCGGGAAAGCTCATCCTCAGAGTTCAAATCTGGCCTCAGATATTCACTAGCTGAGGAAATCTCTTCACCCTGTTTGCCTCACTTTCCCCATCTGCAAAATGAGCTGGAGCTCCAGCACCTTTGCCAAGAAAACCCCAAATGAGGTCACGGAGAGTTAGACACGACTGAAGAATGCCTCAAAACACACACACCGAGTGCCGGCCACCACGCTAAGAGCTTGGATCTCATTCAGTAGATGGTAGTGGCAGTAGGAGGGAGCCACCGAGGAGTGCTGAGCAAAGGTGGGTTGTTGCCACACCTACAGCCGCTATGTAAGGGGTGAGCAGCCGTGAGTATGGAAAGACCCACTGGGCACAGGACAGTGAGAAAGGAGAGCAGGGGATGAACAAGAAAGGCGTCGCAGAGTTAGGACACACATCCCTGAAACTGGCTGTTGGGAAAGGCAAGGGGATGTGGCTCCTGAACGGAGTGGAGGGAGATGAGGGGTGCGCCAAGACTGAGAGTCTGAGGGGGAAGAGTCCGTGACCCTCGGCCCCAGCGACAACATTGTGACAAGGGCAAAGGCAGGAACACTCATACCCACGTTGTACCACGCGGACCCAAGAAAATGCCTGGGAACACCTCCTCTGTACATGAGTCTAGCTCTGGGGCCCTGCTGCTCAACTCTATCGGAGCCTTCTCCACCACACCCTCCCCAGCCACCCTTCGTAATTCTCATGGCAGGAAACCCTGGGACAGCATGGGGAGAGAGAAACAAAGGAATAGTGCCTGGACGCATCATTTCACTGGCGGAGGAAACTCACTCCACCAGTGCAGCCAGGCACCTCCTCTCCAGCTTAGTCTCAGAGAATGACCCAGAGTACTGAGAAGTCTAGAGACGTGCCCAGGGTCTCACGGCCAGTGTGCGTCACAGGCAGGACATGAAGCCACATCTTTCTGGACTCATGGCCTCCTCCCTAGCCGTTACACGGGCCACCTCTTGTGAAAACAAACCACAGCATGCTTTTTGGGTGTTTTTAAAGACAAGTAAGGGAAGGGTATAAATGAAGGATGACCCCAATGTTACAAATGGTGACACCGGAGACACAAACAGACAAGTCAGAAGGAAAAGCAGGGCTGGTGAGTGTGAGTATGTATGTGTGTGCATGCGTGTATGCGTGTGTGTGTGTGTGCATGTTTGAGTGTTAAGTGTGAGTGTGTGTACATGAGTATGAGAGAGAGAGAGAGAGAAAGAGAGAGAGTGAGAGTGTGAGTGTGTGTTCAGGGTGAAGGGGATGATGACTTCCTGGGAAAAGACAAATACTGCAAGAGGGAGGAAGAGGCCAGACCAGCCTAGAACCCGAGACAAATGGAACAGAGGGGAAGGGCAGGGGGTGAGAACAGGGAGTTTAAAGGAAGCCTGGGAGGTACTAATTAAGCCCATAGGAAGATGGTATAAAGCACAACAGAGCAGGAATGTGCAATACAAATAGAATACAAATGTGGGAGGCCAGAGACTCAGCCCTCAGGACTCTGGGGAAGACGAATTCTTAGAGAAAAGCAAGAAGAGAAATCACAGAACAGTAGAACTGGCAACAGGGCTGGCCATAGAGAGCAGCCCCTCATGTGACAGATGAGGAAACTGAGGCATGGGGATGTTAAGTGACTTGTGTGATGACCCAAGTGAGGTAGCATCACAGCCAGAGTGAGAACTGCTCCTGAATGTCAACCCATTACTCTTTGAGAATTCAAATCCCAAAATCATGTTCATGGAGGGCAAGAACATGCAAGTGTCTTCTTCGTAACTGGAAGGAACAAAAAAGACCTGTAGACAAAAAGCGAGAAAAGAGCCGGGAAGCACTGGGTGAGCAGAAGGGAAGCTGCCGGAGGGCAGGAGGGCAGCATCACCACTAGGCCAGGGCAGACGTCCTGAGTCAGGAAGAGACAAAGTGGGCCGAGAAGACAAATTCCTGCTCTTCTCAGCCAGCTGCCCAACCCCCTGAGGCCTCAGAGATCTGCTGCCAGTGGGATGGTCCTGGTTTCACTTGCTCACATTGATAAAGGAAACCTGTCAGGACTCAGAATGGGACGTTGAATTCCTCCTCCCCCCCACCCACATCTCAAAGCCAAATCAGAAAAAAGGATGTCAGGAGAGGAAAAGAAGCATCATTTTAAAATCTTTTTAAGATATTATTTTTGTTCTGTTGGTGAACATTAATGCATAATTAAACAGGAACAAAAAAAAAACATTAAGATGTTATTTTGGCTTGTTTTTAAATGTCAACCAAGGGCCTCTGGGTCCTGGAGCTTCACAGGTAACCGGAGTCAGACCCTGGGTCTGAATCCCAGCCAGGGACCTTGGATCAGACGCTCTGCCTCACTCTGGGCCTCAGTCTCTTCATGTGTAAAATGATGCAGCTCTAACATTTGATGACCCAGAAGAGCTCTGCCTCCCAGGTCTGGTTTACTTGTCAGTCAGTCATCTGAGAAGAAACAGGAGGCCAAGGGCACAGGGTTAAGTGAAGGAAGGTGAGAAGGCCTGACAGCACTCCTCCCTAGCCAATCCGGCCAGCCCGAATGAGAGCCTGCCTGTAGCAGGCACTGCACTGGGCACACAGGACACAGACCCGACAAAAAACAGCCCCTCCCCTCCAGGAGGTCTCCAGTTCCAGGTGCTCCCAACTGCTCTTGCTAACATGAGAACGAGGGTAGTCTGATTTCCTGAACAAGGCCCCAGCGCAAGGTGTCAAAACGTCTGGCTCCTAACGTCTCACAACACACCAACCCAACTGCTCAGGGTCCGAAGGCCACTGGTAGCTGCTTTTCCAAAAAGTAAATGAGAAACCTCTCACTTGGCCAGCAGCAAAAGAGGGGAAATCTTTAAAGGAAACATGCCTGCCTTCTGTGACCTGCCCAGACCCTGAGGCCTCATTCTACAAGAGAAGGGAGCCAAGAGCAGCCAGTACAGTGACCTATCCCAAGTCACCCAAACAGTCACAGGAAGAGCTGGCGTCTCCTCATCTCATCCCTCACAAGGTCCAAGGAAACGGGCAGGACACACAGGCACCACCTGCAGGCCTCAGAGCGTCCTTCCATTCTTCTGAAGACCCTCCACAGGGCAGCAGCCCCTCCTGCTCTCCCCACAGGTTTTCTTTGCTGCCATCATTAATTCACTGGAGAATTCTGACCTTTCGGCCGTGACCTTGTCCAGATGCCCACAGAGCCAGTCCAGCAAGACGGCTCTCTGGGAGAGAGACACGTGAGCGAGGTCCTCAAGCAGCTGGCCTGCGTTTGGCAAAAGGCATAGTGATTTTCATGACACTTTCCCTCTCCTGACAACAAAGGTCCAGCTTATTTTGACACGGTCTCTTTCCTGTGATTCTGTGCAGCTCAGAATCATGGAATACCAGGATCCCCAAGTGCCCAAGCTGATGGTCACCTAAGGGGCGAGGGGAGAAGGAAAGAAGTTTGGTGGGCAGGAGGAGGCCATGTGGGAGGCCACACATCCCAAGCACTGCAATGATTCCTCGCCCCCCCCCCCCCACCGGTGTGGAGAGAGATGTGCCTCACAAGAAAACCATCTCCATGCCCAGGGTCCAGGGGGGCCTTTCTGGGGCTGCCCCGGAGGGCCAGTGCCTTCCCATCTACTCCATATGGATGCACCTTGTACCCACACAGTTGTTTGCACATGGTCTTCCCCCCTGGACTGTGTGCCCCTCAAGGGCAGGGACATCTTCTGCCCTTCTTTGCGTCCCCAGTGACGGGTCCAGGAACTCAGAGAGCTAGCGCTGAAGTGTTTGTTGAGAGGCTGAGCATGCTGAGTAGGCCCAGTTTGGGAATTCAGAGAGGACGACGAAGGAGCCCAGGATAAGAGTAGGAAGGGATGGTCATCGCATCAATGGAGTGAGACCTATGCCATGAGGTCATCATCCGTGTCATCTGTACCAAGGGCTCGCATTTCTCTGGCGCTCTGAGGTATGCAAAGCAGTTTATAAACATGATCTCGTCTTATCCAGATCAGGCACTTTATTCACCAATTATCCAAGTCCTTGGGAGGCAGAGGAATGATTTCAAGGAAGGAAAACCATGAAAGGGTGAGGGTGGGCCCACGGCACACTCAGCCCTCAGCTCACCAGCTGGGAGATTATCTCGAACTTTTCAAAACACTTTTCTAGGGCAAGAAGTCGAGCGGCCAGCTGCCCCTGGAAAGCCTGCCTAGCGAGTTGCCTGGCATCTTAAGAATTTGCCAGCTCTGCTACATGGTGATAGTGCAATCTTGCCTTATATTACTGAACAAGCAGTAGTAATAGTGAATGTTTATATGGCGCTTTAAGGTTTACAAAGCATTCGACAAACAGTATCTCATTTGATTCCCCACAATAACCCTGAAAGGTAGATGCTATTATTACTCTCACTTCACAGATGAGGAAACTGAGGCCGAGGGCAGTTAGCTAGCATCTGAGGCAGAATGTGTACTCAGAGGTCTTCTGCCTGATCCCAAGCCCAACATCCAACCTCCCGGTCAACAAGGGCTAAAATTCCAATCCGGTTCCTCACTGTAACAAGGGAAAGCAGCGTGGCTAGAGCACTGGATTTGGAGTCAAAGTCTCCGGGTCCCCCGGGTGACCTCTCAGGCCAAGCTCCTCCCCTGCCCAATGAAGAGGCGGCGAGATGACCTCGGAGCTCCCTTCCCCCTCTAAATCAATGATTCCATGAGGCTAACTCCAGAATACTGTCCTTCCCTTCAAAGATTCTGTCCACCCGCAGTCACCGTGCAGTCACCAGCACTGAACTTTAAGATGACCCAGCCCAGGCAAAGAAAGTAAACACCTAGGGAAGGAGGGCTTAGGTTACTTTCTCTCTCTCCTTAAGACCTCACCATCGTGGTTCACTGCTGACTCAGCACTGCCCCATCTGGGCCGCCAACAACCTGATAGGAGCCACCGGTGTCAGGTAGAGCAGAGGCACAACGAAATTAAAGTTGAGCCGCGACTCGTATGTCCACATGGTCCGATGTCAGGGCACCAGCGGTGGGGTACTGCTTTTCTCAAAGGCCAGTTGCTTCCCCAGCTCCCCTCCTCCGGTGCTAAGGCCCTCACTTCCAGAGGGGGAAGCCCTCAGTACTCCCTTGGGGGCCCCAAGGAGACTGAAACAGCTATCAGAGCTTATTGCCAGGTAGTGACTGACCCACAGGAGACGTTAGAGCCAAGAGATATAAATAACAGATAGACAAGCACCCAGGATAGAGAGGTGGCCTGGCAGCAAGGTGATCCGCACGGGGAGGGCCCACACCGAGTCAAGCACAGCTCCAAAGGAGCATTTTTGGTTTTCCTTTGAGACATGGGGGAAGAGGACAGAGAAAGAAGATGGTCAGACCTGTGGGAGAATTTAATCAATCCAGAAATGTTTATTAAATGTTTACTGTGCTGTCAACAAGTATTCAGTTGCACTTACTACATGCCAGGCAGTGCGCCGAGCGCTGGCGAGACAAGGCGGCAGCAGGAATTCCCAGCTTGGAGATGCCCTCCGTTGATGAAGCTCAGCAGCTCACTGAGGGGCACAGAGAGGGGAAGGGCTGCCTCAGAGGGTCACACAGCCAGCACAGGCCAGGGGCAGGGCTTGACCCCACGTCTTCCAGCCCCCAAGGCCACCTTCTTCCTAGTTTCAAATGTGGGTATTGTCGTAACAGATCTCCCAAGGTCCACTTAGGTTTTTAGACAACCTGGGAGTCCTCAGAGAGATGGCCTGGCAGAGCCTGCCTCAGGCCTAGCTCTTCCAGGTACCAAGTCATGTCTCTGAAGTCACACGTCTCTGAGTCAAGGGACATCACCTCGCCACGACCTGAGCAATTTTCTAAGACTAAGTTACAGATGAGTTGCTGATCTGTATCCAAGAAGCAAATTTCCACCCTGGGAGTTCCCCCATACAGACTGGCATCACAAGTCTGGACCAAAAATAAAAATAAAAAGCTACTAAGTGAAGCAAACACACAATTTGTTGTGACTCTTGGCAAACGTTTTTGTTGGTATAAATTAAAGCCTGTCTTCTGTGTGACAAAAAAAAAGTCTCAATGGAATAGAAGTTATAATTTGGTTGGTGATATTGTGGCAATATTTTTTTTTTAAATCATAGCTTAACTACTTGTATACTATTCTATTAGTTAGGAAGTTGGCAGTCTTATCTCCCTAATTCCGACCATAATGAGTCTTCTCGGGAGGGATAAATTAGAAGGACCCACGTCCTGACCCTCCAGTCTATAACCTTAAGGAGAGAACCACTGGGACCCGCCCGCTTCTGAAAGCTGCAAAGTCAGGGACAAAATCCCGCCACCTTCCTCAGTGCCCACCCACCCACCCAGGCCCAGGCTCTTGGCATCCTCTCATCTTCCTGCCCTTTGCTTCTATAGAAAGTCAGCAATTCTGGCCAACGCCTGGCTGAGGAGTCCAGCATTCACTGCATGTGATCCTGGGTGTCCTCAAACACCCTCGAGGTTATTAACTCAATTACTTCTGCCATCCCAGAATGGGTCTTTGGAGGAGGCTACATTGGTGACTCCGGAGATCAACATGGAAACATGACAACTATCATCACCTCCTCTCCTTTCAGAAGAGGGATGAGGCTGAGGGAAGGGGAAAAATCTCTCTGTGAGGCCATTTCTAATCCACTTCGAAATTTATAACAGCATTTATTTTTCACACAGAAGCTGATTAATATTTAGTATATTTGGCCCATCCCAAAAAGCTCTGAAGAAATAGGAGGGTGGACAGAGCCAGAGGAGCACGAATGACCAAACCCCACACAAGTGGCACCAACCTTGGGCATTTTTTTTAGTTAAGAAATTAAAATGTCATAAGCAATGGTTGCTTTTTTTTTTTTGCAGTCTCGAAAGCAAGATAAACTCAGGGCTCCCCACCACATCTGTGCCAAGCCAACATCACTGAGCTGAGAGACGGCACCCGACAAATCAATTAAAATCATTCACAAGTACATGACCTGCAGCCTCATGGAGAGTCAGCCTGCCCCAGAGTCGTCGCTCAGGTCATGTCTGTCTTTCCTGAGGAGACAGGCCATTCTCCTATACAGGCAAATGCTGGATTCTCAATGTATACAACTGCAGGAGTGCTGACAGTCAGAAAACACCTGGGGCTGACAGCTTCTGGTACAAAGGCACAGATGGTACAAATAGTACAAAGGTACAAATGGTACAAATCTCAGTCCAATATTTCTCTCTCTTATTTTTTTTTTTGAGGCAATTGGGGTTAAGTGACTTGCCCAAAGTCACACAGCTAGTGAATGTTACGTCTTTGAGGCCAGATTTGAACTCAGGTCCTCCTGACTCCAGGGCCAGCGCTCTATCTGCCGCGCCAATCTGGCTACAGTCCAGTATTTCTCAAGTCCCCACTGTGGACCCGTGCTAGGCAGCAGTGACACAGAAAAATAAAACACTCCCTGTCCTCAAGGAATGGACAACTTATGCTCCAATGAGATACCAGAAGGGCCGAGGTACAGAAGAACCTGGGAAGAGGGAGGGCGGGGGCAGGGCCTGCAGAAGGTTGCCACAAGCAGAACAAGGCCCGTGAGCTGAGGCTGGGAGGAAACCAATGCTTCCCGGAGATCTGGGACAGTGAGAAGCGGCCAGATTGGGAGGCAGATAACCCGAGCTTGGGAAGCTGCACCAGGGCAGACTGTGGTCTACACCGCCCAACAAGGCCTCGACCTCCCTGATCTTCTATGCTACAAGGGAGGCTCAAAATGGGGGTTCAGCTGGGATGTGACAAAGGCCTCCATCATTAAGCATTTGCTGAAAAGGCCTCCTACACATTGTGCCCTGCATATGCCCTGCACTGGGTCCAGAGATGCATGCACACACTTCAACAGGGCCTGGTTTCGCAGAGTTTGTGGTCCAGGAAGAGAATATGCATACAAAGTATATCGAAAATATATAGATTTGAATATAATATGACAGGGCAGGGAAAGGCGAGGGCAGCTGCGGGGAAGAGGGATGGGATGAGCAAGGCCTCACCAAGGAAGGAGGTGACGACTGAGTGGAGCCCTGGAGAAAGCAGAGGAGGGGAGAGGCAGGCGGCACTGCCTGTGCAAACATCTGGAGATGGGAGATGGAGGGTCATGTGATAAACAACCCAAAGACCAGTTTGGTAGGAGCACGGAGCACAAGAAGGAAAGCCACAGAGTAAGTCAGGACAGGCAGGCGGGAGGTGGCTGTGAGGAGCTGGGGCAGAAAGGAGAGGCTGAGGGGCCTGTAAGCTCCCTTCCCGCTAAAAATCTATGCTCTTATCAAAGCCCAATGACTGAGGTTCGGGAGGCACGAACTATGCCTAACCAACCTCGGTGAGTCCGACCCTGAGGCCAACATGGGTTTCATGGAAAAGGAAATCTCATCTGCAAGGGAATGGCCAAGCAAGATCTCTCCAATTCAAAACAGCTTTCCAGAGCATTCTCTTCCTGTCGGGAAACATCAATGCTCAAAGACTGACCCTGCCCAACACTTAATCCAAAATCACTCTGAAAAAGAAGACTACACGTATGAGTGACTGAAAATAAAAGCACTCCACACAACACCCCAACACACACACACACACACACACACACACACACACACTCAGAAAAGTCCCCAAAGCCTCCCTGCGTCCTCTGAGAAGCGTCCCTACAGAGCAGCACAGGCCAAAAGCACCTCACACAAGCCCAGAGGGTTCCTAACAACACCAGGAACTGCCCCCATCCCAAATTCCTAATTGGTGAGCTGTCTACATGGGGCATTGTCCAAATCTGACATCTGAAAAGCCACAAATATGATGGTGAGATCACAGGATCACAGATTCGGGGCTGGAAATGACCTCCAGGGCCTTGGGGTCCAATGTTCTTATTTTACAAATGAGCAAACTGTAAAACACAGAGGGGTTTCAGTGACTTGCCCAGGGTCAAGAAGGCTTGAGATAGGATTGCAACTCAAGTCCCCCTCAGTCTTTTATTCCACTACTTCTGGTAACATCTGCAATCAATCAACAGTATTTATGAAGCACTTACCACTGCGTGCCAGGCAGCTACAAAGACAAGGAAGCATTTCCCCAGTCAAGGAGTGCCCATACCCACATATCTGACCACACCTGAACAACAGAAGGTCATTTTGTTGAGGGGGGTCCCCTTCCAGCCTGTCTCAGGAGCCGGGGCCATGAAGGCTTCCTCAGTTACAGATGCAGCTATGGGGGAATGCAGAGAAGAGAGCGGCGCGTGCCCAGGGTTCCCCTCGGCCACCAGCATGGGCACCAACGTGGCCACGCTGAACCTTTCCACAGGTGCCTTTTCCAAGTAAAACGTTAAGGAACACTCAAAAGAGCATCATTTATTTATGAAATCCACACCCACCCAAAGGTGGGACCACAGCAACAATAACCCAGGTCATGGGGCGAGCACGTCTGCAGAAGGCGGGAGCTGACCTCCAACACTTTTATTCAGTTCCCCAAAAAAATCACCTTTTCCTGCCTGTAAAAACCTGTAAAACAATCGCATGCAGCAAAGAGCTGTCATGATCCCAGGGGCTTCTGGAATGTATCAGGAGACCCAGCGCCGCTACAAGGTAACCAGCATGTTCTCTGTAGGTTAGAGGGCTGGCAGGCAAGGCTCAGGCAGGGATCCCCAAAAGGATACAGTGTATCCTGACCCACCCAGGATGGGAAGCCACAAATCTGGCCTCAGACACTTACTGGCTGTGTGGCCTTGGGGAAGTCATTCACCTTTGTCTCAGTTCCTCATCTGTAAAATGAGCTGGAGAAGGAAATGGCAAACCAGTCCAGTATCTCTGCCAGGAAAACTCCAAATAGGTCATGAAGAGCCAGACATGACTGAAAGATTGATGAACAAACAGCCATAGGACTGACTCTGCCAGAAAGAATGGAGTCTCCTCTCAGTGCAAGGCAAGGGGAGTGAGTTCCCTATAAGAGGAAGCACCCCACTGGCGTGGACCCACAGAATCTCCAGGATTGGAAGGGACTCAGGCCAACTAGTCCAGCCATGACCCAAGCAGGTACACCTAGCTTGCCTTGAAAGCCTTCAATCTTGGGGAGCCCATTACCTACCAAAGCAACCCTTTGGGGCAGGCTCTCCTTTAGCTCTCTACAGGTGCCACCCAGTGCCCACATTCTGCCCTCCGGGGCCAAGCAGAACAAAGCTAACCCCTTTGGGAGCCACAGATTGCCAAATCCTTGAAAACGTGGTTCCCCTAGCTCCTCTACACTCCATGGGCTCTGGCCCCCAAGCCAAACACTTCCAGATGTCTGGATGTTTCTAGCAGAAAGAACGAGTCCAGAATTTGGAAGGCCTGACTTTTAGCGATGGCAGCATTGTCACAGAAAGAACCCTGGATCTGGAGTCTGAGCTGCCTGCCAGCTCTGGAAAGCTGTTTTTAATTGGAGAGATCTTGCTTGGTCATTCCCTTGCAGATGAGATTTCCTTTTCCACGAAGCCCACGTTGGCCTCAGGGTTGGACTCATCGAGGTTGGTTAGGCATAGTTCATGCCTCCCAAACCTCAGAGTGCCTTCTCTCTAAAAAGACTTCCCACTCTGGAGGCTCCCTGAAGGCAGAGATGACTTTCCCTTTTTCTCTGTATCCCTTTTTTATTCTTTGTATACCATTAGCACAATGCTAGACATACAGTAAACACTTCATAAATGCCTGTTGACTTGCCTAGTTTTTCTCCTATTATCTCTCCTCCAGAATGGGAGCTCCTGGAGGGCAGGGACCATGTTCTTGCCTTTCCTGAGCACTTAGAATGGGGCTTTAGCCATCCTAGGAGCTCCATGAATGCTAGTGGACAGAATAAGTGACCATCCACGTGTCCCTCTCCTGTGGCCCTTCTGCCCTGCCCACCTTCTGGAGGTGGGGCTTGAGAAGGTTCTTTAGAAAGCACCAGGTTAGGCTGCTTGATGGGCAGAGATCCAAGCAAGGTGCCTCGAACACAGCATGTGCTTAGGAGAGCTTGGTGATGTCAAGCGAAGGCACAGAGCTCTACAGAAGTCCCCTTTGGGGCTCTCACAGGCTATGCCAATCAGATGCAGTCTCTAGAAGGTTCTGCCATGCTAAGAAGGCTCCATGGGAGAGGGAGGGGTGGGGAGGCACCAACCTGTATCTGCTTTCAGAGAACTGGCCTGGGTAGGTGAGCATGGAGGGTCCACTGCCCTCTCAACTGGGCTGGTGGCTCTTTGGCCATGGCAACCAGGGAAAAAGAAAAATATCAAACAGCCTTCTGTGCTGGGCAAACCCCTTCCCCTACTAGGGCTACCTCAGCTCCAACTGAGGCAAGAAAGGGATTAAAATTCCCAGTTTTTGACCATCTATAAACTCCCCATTGACCCTCTAAATATCAGAACTTTGTCCAAAGTCATCGGCCACTCTACTCCTGAGGGAACCCAACTACTTCGCTATTGACATTTCTGCTATTAATAAAACCAAAGCAGAAAGAAGTTTCATTAAGTGGAAGGATGGCTCTTGAGTCCACTCTGGGATGGCACTTTTACTGGAATTAAATTTCCCCAGATACAACGTGTGATTCTTGGAACTAATTGGAAACAAAAATGATAGGACTGGGGGGTGAAGTGATATGGTGTGGCTTAGTGGACAGTCACAAAGACCTGTGTCCCAATCCCATCTCTGACAAACACAGGGCTGTGTGACCCTGGCCAAGTTGCTTAACCATTCAGTGTCCCAAGTAACTACTGAAGACTAAATTGCTGAACAGGTGCTGATCTGCATTGGTGAAGGGACTTTTCTAACCTGGGAATTCTTACACAGATGAAACCACAGTGGTCTGATGCAAAGTGAAATAAGAGATTTCAAAAGAGCAGGGTAGATCTTCTGAAAAGACTGCTCTTTCAGTGAGATGCTTAAAGGACCATAAATCTAAAGCAGGGTTCTTAACTTGGGGTCCAGAAGTAGATTTCGCTAACCTTTGGCTCCCCTTGTAATCCTCAGTATTTTATTCTGTGCATTTAAAACATTATTCTGAGTCAGCATCCAAAGGCTTCACCAGACTGCCTTCGGGGTCCAAGACACAAAGCAGGTGAAGAACCCCTGATGGAGGGGCTGCAAAGAGCCTTACTGATCAGCTGATCCATTATATTTTAAAGAAGAGGAAAGTGAGGCACAGTCAAGTTTAACGACTGGCTCCTGGTCACACAGGAAGTGGTAGAACCCACATTTAAACCCAGATTCTCTACCCAGCTCTCTTCAATCAAAAGGGAACGCTGTGACTGCAAGAATTTGGGAAAGGCCCACCCTTCCCCTGGCACATATGTGGATGCATACAACAGGAAAGGGCCGCAGACAGTTCACACAATTTTGTCAGACTCCCCCAGTACCTGAAGACTGCCCCTTACCAAAGGGACAAAGACCACTGAGCTCTTATGGAACTTAAAGACCAGCTCTCTTCCACGAAGGTCCTCTTCCAATGCTGCCTCACTGAGGCACGAGAAGGACACAGGATTCCTGCAGGCTGGGTCGGCAGAGCTCCAGTCCTCAAAGGCTCTGAGGACAGAAGGGCCTGAGGACCAGTCCGGCTAATTTCAAAAGGGCTTAATGGACCCAGCTACAGAGGTGGTTCAGGAAAATCAAAGACTGACCAGCTGCTAAGCTACAGACTGATTCAGCTGGGCAGAGAGAGAAAGAGATGCTTCCTGGACCCACACTAACTTTAAAGCTCACAAACTCCCTGAACCAGACCTCATCAACTTGGTGAACCAACCAGCAGCACACAGCACAGTTTGTAAACTAAGCTTCTGAGCAAGTCAGCTTGGAGGAAGGCTTTAACAAGAAGCTGGTCTGGAGGGGAACAGCCTGCGGTCGACAAATGTGTCTGAACCGAGCATGAGGTCATGGATAGAGGGATGGGGACCTGAAGAACCAGTCCTCGCTTACCAAGAAAGGCCAATGTTAATACAAGCAAGGCTGGGAAAAAAAAAAAAACAAAAAACAGTAAAACAAAAGGATCTCCAATTTGGGCCACAGTTCTCGAATTAGAAGCAACAAACTGAGGAAGTTTATGTCAATTAATTAACCCCAGGGAACTGAGATCCTTGATCTTTTTAGAGAATATGACCAATGATGTACCATCTACACAGCAAGAATCAACCCCCAGCCTACCTGACCTCCCTGTGTGACCTGTGCTCCATCCCAAGCAGACCACTGGCTGCCCTCCAAACATAGCAGACTATCTAGGGTCCCCTCCTGCACTGACCCAGACCTGAAACACCCTTCATCCCCCTCAGCTCCACCTGCTGAAGCTTCCACTCCTGGGCCGCCCACCTCTACCAGCTGGCTTCCTGAGTCCCCCTCCTCCCTTGGCTGAAAGCATGCTCTCCTCCCTCCTCCTCCTTTTCCTCCTCCTCCTTTTCCTCCTCCTCCCATCTCCCCAGAGTATGGCAGCTAGAATCCAAGCACGAGCCCCCTCCCCTCCCCCCCATCATCTCTCAAGGAAGGAACTAGATCTTTTTGTTGTTATTGTCACTCCATCACCCAGTGGCTTTCAATTTGAAAAATTAACAAATAAAGCATTTACAAAGCCTGCGCTGGGAACAGAAATAGCAAGAATGAAATAATCGTGATTCTACAGAACAAGGGTTCTTAGCTTTTGTGTGTCATGGACTCCTCAGGCAGCCTATAGACCCCTTCTCAGAATAATAGTTATCTGGCTGGTTTGTTTAATTTGAAATTAAAGAAATGTTCCCTTTCAATTAGACGTTAGTGAAAACGAGAGGTCATTTTTTCCCCTTTAAGTTCACCGACTCCCAGGGTGCCTGGGACCTCTCTACTGGGCTAGGCCCTGGGGACACAGCCCCTACCCCAGGCAGCTGACACTCCCACAGGGGAAATTAGCAGGGACTTAATAAATGTCTGTTAAATTAAGGAACTGATACTACAGGCCAAGTCTTCCCTAAGACACAGGCACGGAACAGGAGGAAACCTTGGCCTACCATCTACCAGTTGCCTATGTTATGTTTCCCCTTCTCTTTCCTTAAGATTGAGGACCCAAAGGGGCTGAGAAGGCAGAGGCTCTTAGCATCCTGAACTTTTGGGGTGCACCTGGACCCAAGCAAGTGACAATTTGTAAAACCAAAGTTTTATTCTGATTTCTCCCCAGCATCACACACACCTCCCTCCCATGGGCACTCTGAGAACATGGACCACATTTTCAAAAGATCACGTGGTCAGAACATGGCCTAGGAAACACGAGGATGAAAGAGCTGCTGACCCCCGCCTTGCTTAATTGAGCCAGCTCTTCAATAGTGGGTCTTTCTGAAAGGGTCAAAGAGGGAGGCAGTGTGGTCCAGTGGGACAAGCTCTGACCATGGAGCCAGAGGACCTGGGTCTGTGTCCTCCTCTGGTGCTTAATCCCCATGTGACCTTAGCCAAAACACAGGACACAGTACCTTGATGGGCCTCAATTTTTTGATCTGTTAAATGACAGGGCTGGACGAGGTAACCTGTGAGGTCCCTGTTCATTGTAAATATCATGATTCTATGACACTCTCTTCAAAAATATTCATTACCCAAATACACAATGACTCACGTTCTTTCTCGACTGATCTAGATGGTCACAAGAGAAGTGAACAAAACCAGGGCATCTTTCCTTCAAATGAGTGAGTTAAATCATGAAAGTCCGACAAATCTTCGCATTCATCCCAGCACAACTGAAGGAACATCTAATTTGGAGTCTGAAAGCTTCCAGGGGGTTTGCCCCGACTGCCTGAAACGTGCCCTTGGGCAGGATTTAGCCTCCCGCTGGGGAGCCTAATCTGGATGTCCTCTGGGTCCTCTGATCCTATTACATTTACTGCTCATCCTCTCTTTTGGGTAGAGGGGGAGAGGGGGGAGGGAACAGGCAAGAAGTGAGGGAAGAAGAGAAACTACAGAGACATCTATTTAATAAGCATTGGAGGAGACAAAGTGTGCCTTGCTAGCAAAAGGGCACAGTGGATGTCACTTCCCCTGTCTGGGGCTCAGTCTTTTCATCTGGAAAATGACAGAGCTGCCCTGGAAGACCTAAAAGGGCCCTGCCAAATCTAAAAATCACCCCCAGAGATGGCGAGGAGCCTCACTTCCACACACACACCAGGTTTTCCAAGAAAGAAACCAAAAGCTCCAAACACTTCCCATACTCCTTTTCACATAACTGGAAACAGCCACACCGTGGGGAACACCAGGCAGATTGATGCTCTGAGCACCTGAGTTCGAATGATGCCTCTGTTGCTTAACACTTGCGTGGCCTTGGACAAGTCACTTTGCTTCTCTAGGCTCAGAGTTCTCATCTATAAAATGAGGAGATGGATAAGATATCCTCCAGGGTCCCTTCCACCAAGACAGTCCATTTGACTCCAAATCACTGGATACCAAAGTATCTAAAATCTCAACTGCTGGACACTCCAAGTCTGAAAGAAAGCCCGTGTGGGGTTTCCAGATGATGCCCCCCTCCCCATCTCTGAAACTCTAAGAAGGCCTTGGAACATCTGAGTCCCTGGGCCTCCCTCATCACAGTACGGAGGAAACGTGTGATGCTTCTGTTCAAGAATTACTGTCACTCCTAATTCAAAGTTACTTGGAAACCTTGCTTCCAAAGGCCACCACATGCTCTGTAAAACAGACCTCACTGGATTTTACTCTTCAATCACCCTGCACAGAGCTGCAACCACAAAGAAGCCCGTCGGTGCCATCAGCTTCCTCCGCTCCTCAAGAAGCCAACTCTTCACAAGGCAGGCCTGCCTGCCTGCCTGCCAGCCTTACCTCCCCCGACTGCCCAGGCAGAGCCAACACTTCCCTGTTGGAACCCTACAGGCCTACATACAGATAACCCTCTCCAGGTCCCTACCAAACTGGGGGGAGTGGGGAGGAAACCATTGTCTGTGTGGCACATTTGGTACTAAAATTCTGTTCCATATGGATCCTGCCACTTTCCTAAGTGGGAAAAGCTCAGAAAAACTTTGATCTTTTAGTCCAAAAACCAACCCTCTAATTGTCTAACTCAAGCTTCCAATAAACTGTTTTTTTCTATTTCCTCCAGTTCTCGAATTCTGGAGAACCAGACGACTGGGTTTCATAACCAGATCACCCAGGAGCCAATCCCGGGTCATCTGGTTCCCGGCTCTGGAACTAACCTCTCTTCACTGTCTTTGAAATGAGGAGGCTGCACCTCTGAGGCCCAAACCCATGGTCCTACTATGCAGGCCAGTCTACAACCAGGCCTCGAGCTACAAAGAAGAGTAGCCTCTGAGCAGGAAAAGGGGGCTCCAGGGCTGCCTCAGGCTCTGACCAATTGTACCACCTATGGGCAAACCAATTCACCTCTCCCTGACCCGGCAATTCCAAAGACTAGAAGCTCCAGGGAAGGGAGTTTCCCCATCAGGAGGTGTCAGTACGTGTGTGTC
>NW_020954625.1:14905165-14906762 GCF_900497805.2 Vombatus ursinus | reverse complement strand
CATGCACAATGACATTTCAGGAGAAAGTCTGATTTCTGACAGCTTGGCAATGCTGTCTGGTTTGCTCATGCGCTCGTCTCTCACACACACACCCCAAAAACCAAATAGGGCCAAAGAAATCTTTCCTACTCGTTTTTTCCTGGCACTGGGTCCTCCCTGACAATTTTTCCAGTTACTACTCCCAGCCTGGGTTCACTGACCATACCCCGCTCATCCCCTGGATTTAGTTGCCTGACTCGTGTGGGGCAGCCATATAGGACACATATACATTCCTTTGGCTGGTTCTTGGCTGGAAAACCAAGGACTGTGTGTATGGCCAATCTGGCAGGGCTGGAAGGCAGAGGCACACAGAGTACTTTGCCATTTCTGTTCCTCGTCATCATGAATTTAGTGACTTTTCAAACTGCGTGCTACTCCAGGAGGGAAACTGCACAGACCGAAGCTGATCTCTCTGCCGAGAGCTCCCGCAGCCAGGTGGCAAGAGGGCAGATGGTCCACAGTGCCCAGGCCCCTCCCCACCCTCCACCATCCACAGCCAGCTGGCTACGCAGGAGAAACTGGGTTTTCCCAGCCCTGGACCACATAGTCCCAAGCGCTGCTCCCCACCTCACCTCCCCAGAGCCTGAGTCACCCAAGAGAGGCTAAGGAGGGCTTCCTGGAGGACAATCCGCTGCCTCTCCTCTCCTCCTCCCTAGACAGGAACCCGCCTTCCCAAATTCACTGCTCCTCTCGCCCCCCCCTTCTCAACCTGGGCAACCCTGCCAGCTCCGTGGTCCGTGCCAACTGAGGGCCCGGCCCTCCTGCCCCCATGGCGAGGGAGCCTGAGCCTCTCCTTCCTCGCACACGCCCAGCCAGCCCCAGATACTGCCAAGCTTCCCTGCTGCCCTGCCAGACTCTGCCAGCCTAAAGGGGGTCCCCTCCTCTCCTCGCCCCAAGCAAAGCCAAAACCAAACCAAACCAATATTTTTGGAGTCCTCGCGCGTCCCACCTCCTCCCAACGCCAGTACCTACACGATTCCCAGAGCCACTCTCTCCTTCCTCCCCACTCGGGGTCATCCAGGCCCGGCCCGGCCCGGCCACCACACCCCCCACCCAGAGGTCCCGGGCTGTGGACGCTGCCCCCGCACGTCTGGCGTCCCGGACCCCCGACAGGGGCTCTCTCGCCCTTTCCGGAAAAGCCCCGAGGCAGCTTCCCGGCCAGGGCGAGGGGGTCCCCCGGTCGTCGGGCTCTGCCCATCCCGGTTCCCGGAAAGCCCCGAAGCACGGCCCCCCTTTCCCCCCCCCCCCGCCCCCCCCCCAGCCCGCGGGCCCCGCCTCTCCGCGGCCTCGGCCTCCGAGACCCCCGCGGGGCACAAGGTGCCGGGCCGCGGGCGGGGCGGCGGCAGGGGCGGGGGCGGGGGCGGCGCCCCTCCCCCAGCCCCACTCACGATGGTGACGCTGGCCTTGCGCAGGTCCCGGTTCTCCTCCTGCAGCGCCTTGCACTTGAGCTTGTACGTCTCCAGCTCGATCTTGAGCACCTTGTTCTCCTGCTGCAGCGACGCCAGCCGGTTGGTGAGCTCCTCCAGGCGGAACGGCGAGATGACAATGCCGCCCGGCT